>NW_008596625.1:0-11944 GCF_000691845.1 Merops nubicus | reverse complement strand
CGGGCCGGGCCCGGCTGTGTTTGCCGGGCCAGCTGCAGTGCCGCGACGCACAGCTGCACCGAGCCGCTCCGGCACCTGCCCCCAGATAGAGGCAGCCCAGCAGCAAGAAGCTGGCCAGCCCTGCTCCATGTGCCCGGGGCTGACCCTGGGACAAGCCGGGGCTGACCGCATCTGTCTTCTCACCCAGAGTGCTGCGAGTGGTGACACGGGGAGTCAGGGTGAAGAGGAGGCAGCACACACGGATTATGGAGCCTGACCCAGGGCCAGGAGATCCCAGTTTTCCTCCCGGCCCCACCTCCCCACTCCTGGCTTGAGCTGTACTGCAGGAAGTTTTCCCCTTCCTGGTTTGTCCACGTTGCTCATCATTGCTATCCTGATAGGAATGATCTTTCCCCACCCCCAGTCCTTTCTGGCTTTAGGAAAACTCTTGGCAACCAACATCAGAAGTGGGAGGGTTTTTTGCTTTTCAGAAAAGCCTCCACACTTCATTTCAGATTTTATGGTTTTCATTTTCACATAATATACACTATGACTGATGTGTCAAAGCCACCATAGCCCAAATCTTCCACTAAACTCACTCTAAAGAATTGCTCCCTGCTACTGACCGAGTCATCTCCTCTAGATCAAAGCTTCTACTGCTCAAATTGAAACAACACTGTTTGGCATTTGACTCTTTCATCTAGAAGCCAGCTCTGTCTGTGCTTCCTTTACATATTCAAAATGGAATATTTTACTTCCTTCTCTCAGCACTCTATGGCAGAGCCAGCCTGCACATTTGGGAATAACAGACAAACAGCAAACGTATGAATGAGGGAAGGCGATCACACAATCGAGGGTTGAAAGAAAAACTGAAATTCCAAAGAATCTGGGATTAGCAAACACTCTCGGGAACACCATATCATCAGCAGCTGAAGAGGCTTCAGCCCAAAGCATGAGAGAGGCTGAAAATGTCGTGGACTGATGGGGTTTGTGCTGCAGTGCAAGCTCCTCTATCAGCTCCACAGCCCTCAACACCAGGGGCCCTCAGACCTTGCTGAGGTCTCCACAGATGATTTGGCTGCATTTTCATAAAGCATGTCTCCAGTGCAGTAAAGCTTGCTCATCTTTCACAGTCCAAATAATTATGTCTGGAGCAAGGGTCAGCCACATTTCTGCTATTAGCACCCGGAACCGTTAGCATTTCTTTTTGGCAAAGGAGTTGCCAGCTCCACATTCCTCCTCTATCATGAGCTGGCTTATCTTGAAATTAGATTTCCTGGCATGTCAAAAGTATCTTTATCAATTACACCAGAAACATGGATAAGTAATGCATTAAGAAAACCAACTTGGTAAAACTTGTGGTAAACCCAATATAAATCTTAGATCCAGCCTGGTCCTTGTGGTCAGCCCATCGACTATGCTGGAGTGACACCAGGAATGAATTCGGCCCTTCCCACCTCCTCTAAATGTGGGCCAACAGACATTCATGTTTATCAGGAAAAACAAGAACATATGCTGAAAACAGAGCATTTCCAACAAAAACCTCAGTCCAGCATGGGAACAAAAGCAAACTGCAAAGATTTTGTGGCTAATCAGGAGCGTCAGTGTGAGGGTGTCTGACCAGAATTAAACACTTTAAGCATACCTTAAAGAAAGCATTGGAGTATCTTCCAGACCTACACATTTCTTAATGGAGATGCCACGCAGCCAACTGACACAAGAACATGGGATCTGGAAGTGGTATGCAAGTCCATGGTTCTTATCCTGGTTTTGGAGTAACACCAGTTTCAAAGAGAGAGTAAACAGCCTACGTGTAAGGATACTGCATTTTATTACACACACAGCACTAATAGGACACCCAACACATCTTCAAACCCTCTCACACAAGTCCTGTTCTCTGTGCTCCATACCTGGCTGTGCTCCTGCCAGTCCTGTGGCTTTGATATTCCTGCAGGATTTGTAACTGACCACTACAAGAATAAAAGACTCACCATAGCTGAAATGGTATCAGCAGCAAATGAAAAGAAAACCAGCAAACCAATCTTAGGAGCCTGTCATTATTTAAGCCAAAGGACTGAAGGAAGGCTGACTTAGCTGGTCCAAAGAAACATGACTGTGCAGTCCCATGCTGTTTAATCCAGAGTAAAACCTTGCTCCTGGGTTCTGGCCCAGCACCCATCTGTGCTCCCACACAGTACAGACACCCAACTACTGGGTGTACCTGCACCCCCTTCCTACAGCACCCCAGAATTTTCAACCTTGGCATTGCCCAAAGCTTGCTGCAGTTATTTCTAGGCAGCATAATAAAGCTGTCACTGTTCTTTTGGTTTAAGAGCTCCAGTGAGCTATCAGAATTAAAAATAAATCATTCTGGTTTGGGGAATGCTGAGCCTCCTGGGTCTAGAAAGCATTTGTTTCTCTTCTCAGCCAGACATGGGAAATCAGTCTTTAGGATAACGTACGGGAATTTTGATTGCCATTTCGCTTCTCCCCACCCTGCCAACTCCCACTTCAATTTCCAGAAATAGATCTTTTCTATATTCAAAGGGAGCATCTGTTTGAGCAACCTGATCCAAAAAACTACGTTCACTGAAGTTAACCAGTGCAGTGTGATAACAGACACAGGCTTAAAGCAACGAGATCCATGCCTAGGTCTGTTCTACTTCATGTATTGCCAGGTTCCACTGGCACAGTATAAGTCCGGATAACCCATCTGAACACATCTGATCAGTATTTTGGCATACAGAGGTGATTAAATCAAGAGCCCACAGAGCTGAAAGTGTGACAAGCTACCACAATCCAAGCGCTCAGATGACAGACCACGTTAACAGTGCCTCAGTAGCTGTGGATCAGGATCAGAGACAGAATTACCATGCAATATCCCAAAATTCAAGATTATAGCTCAGTATAATAAATATACTTCAAGACCAACTTTCAAAACTGAGGAATTTTCCTAGAACCAGACCCTAGAGTTCACAGGGACTCAGACATAAGCCAAGCCACGTTTGCAAGCATTGATACATTTCCGACACATTGTAATGGGTTGCAGGGTCTGTACAACACTGTATTAGGACAAGCAGTATCAAAAAAGCCAATAATTCTTTTCAGCACCTGAAAGACAACCTAATTTCCAAGAACTATCATCTCACCAGGGGAACAATTTAAAAGCTTTAGCTGCAGCAAGTTAAACTGACATGACATCTAGGTAACTAGATAATATCTTCAGCTAGCATTGCTCACTAGAGAAGGCTGAAAGACACTGTGCATGGATACAATTGTGTGTATCCTATAATATGACTGGAAAAGAGAAAGTGGGATAAAGTGGAAGCAGTAATTAGAACCTATGTTTATATAAAATAATACCGTGCCCAACTCAAGAGTAAATCATTGACAAGTGCTCCTTTGCTAAACAGTATGGCAGCTGACTTCTGTTTTCTATGAGTAAGAAGAAACATGACCTTTTGGTTTCATATTAAAGTGAGTACGCCTTCACTACAAACCTCAGAGAATATTTGGGTTGCTCCTTATCCCAAGCATCCCTGGATCTGCAACAAGAGAGATCCTTGCCAGCAGAAAAGCTGTGTGCATGCTTGGTGAACAGAAGTGGGACTGTATTAACAATTTCTCAGCATTACGATTAGTTCAGTTATAGACAGAATCCAGTAATAGTTGATTATGACCAACATGAGAAGTTAGCCTCATTATTACATTTTTCTATGTCTCTCTCAAAGACCACTCAAAGGAGGAATCACCAAGTAGCCAAGAAGTTGCTCTGCAACTAGGTTACTAGTTGCAGGGGTCACTGGCTTTTAGAGATACTACGACTGCACACAGGCTGAGCATTACCAACAACTGCACAGAGCTCTGACTCTGCTGCTCAGGGAAGAAGGAGAAGTGGGGAGCACAATTACAGGAGTAGGGGAAAACCCAAACCAACCAAAACAACCACACTGGTGGCTTTGCACTACTCTGGGGTACTTGTGATGATCTTTCAACGAGACAGGTGAGGTTACTGAACTTCAAAAGTGCCTGCAGCCCCAGCACTGTTTACACTTACAGCCCCAGGCACCAAGGGCAACGTGCCCCAGATGAGGCAAACCACCCACATGGCCTGAAAAATTTCAGAAGAGTGAGCACGTAGCCACCGTGCTGCCCAGCAGACCCGACAGCCCTGCAGCAGGATGGCAGAGCAAGAGTCTCCTGGCTCAGCACGCAGCCTACTCTGCTGTGGCCTCAGGCTTGGGGAGGCTTCCCTGCCTTTGCATCACATCTCCACTCAGACCTAGTTCACACTGTTTCATGCACAGCTCACCTTCCTCAAGCAAAAAGAGCTGCCTTCACCCACAAGCATGGGCGCACACACTGAATTCCTAACAGGGCCCAAAAACCTGGGTGTGGCTACATGAGGTGGATGCACATCCCACCTCTCAGCCCAGCTAACTACAGCAAGGTGGAAAGATCTCAGCTGGTTCATAAATTGAGCTCAGTTAGTCCAAGCAGTCCCCTTCTCCAGCAGGGCTTTATCACACTTCAGCAGCTGCCAAAATCAGGCAATCCTATAGCAGATGTGGATTCATACCACATAATCCCAGCTCTCTGCCCAATTTTGTATACCCCGGGGCAATGGAGAACTCTGAAAAGTATCACAATAAAAACAGCAGAGGTTCACACCGTTCAAGACTACAAGGCAGATTTTTAGAGGTTGCAATAAAACACAAAATATCCTTGAGGAGACCAGATCTAAACAAAGGAGACAGGCCATGCTCCTCAGGCAGGCAGCAGGGATGAAGCTGTTGATGGGATGGATGGGGCAGACGGTCTCAAGTCGCCACAAGCCACTGCAGAAGAAGAGGCTTGCCACATCTCTGCTTTAAAAGGCAGCCCAAATTTCGACGTTTCTGATACTTTGCCACCACAAGTGGTGGTCACCTTACTGCTGTGGCTGCACACCTGTAACCATCAGATACCAAAGAGCATCTCTGCATCAGTACTGACCTCAGCTTGCTCACAGTGGGACCACCAGAAGTCAGAGCTGTTTGGCACTAGGCCTGAGCAGATACACACACTGGCTTATTCCACAGAAATGTCCAACTGATGGTGCTACTGGAAGGCTGTGGAGTGGCAGCTGGCTTGGTTGCATTCCTCAGCAGAAAAAAATTTCCACATTTCACAGACATTTGTAGAGAGACTTTCAGCTAAAGCCACTAGTGACATCGTGAAACCTTGTGCAACTCATGTTCTCTGCAAGCCAGCTCTTTCTTCCCAAGTCTTAATAGTTGTCATACTTTGTAGTGATAAATAATGATGATGAGATCTGCAGTGACCCTGGATGAGAGATTTCTTTGCACATACCTTATCTCAGCTCACAGGAGCCTGCACATATGCTTCCCCTCACCACCTGCCCGAGCTGGCTGCCTCAGAGCACACACAGGCTCCAGGAAGGAGACCCCTCCATGCAGCAGCCCAAGACTTGCTCTCCCTCTAACTCAGTCCAAGAGGGAAGTGCTCAAGCTACAACTTGAGCATGAACTGCAAGAACCTCCTGGCTCAGACCCACCTCTTCCAAAGCAATGCTGCCAAAGCATTATGCAAACTTCTTCAAAAAGCATCCCAACCGCTCAGCTGCACACCTCTACACCCCAAACTCGATGCCAACTCTGGGAAGCCTAAATGCATTCATTATTAGTGAGGCTGGGAGCCTAGAGATATTTTTTAGAAGACTTATTCTCCTAAGTCACAAGAGCAAGCAGAAAACCACGTGTGTCACTCCCACACTGGAGGCAGCTGCTGCTCCTGGTTATCTCGGGAGGAGATTCCTACACTCAGAAATCAGAAGCCCACAGGCTGCACTGCCAGCTAGGGCTTGTGGATCCCTATTTCCCAGGCTTCTTCTAAGCACCACAGTTTTATCCTAAGCAGATCCAAATTGAAAAAAAGATTTTTCAGATGTCTTTTTTCTTTTTGCAAGACAGAGCACAGTCCACCCAAGGGGGGAAAATACTGGCTTTTATTAAACTGCAAGTGGCCAAGTCTGTATGGCATGTGGGAGTTTCAGTTTGATCCCATAATTCTGAGATACTTCCAGACAGAGCTGTTTAGAACCAAAGACAATGCTGCCATACACCAAGCCATCCTCAGACATGCTTTCTAAGGAATTTTGCCCATGAAGAAGGCAACAGGTCATTGGATAAATAAAGAAAAAAGAGAAAAAAGTATTTCTGTGAGTTTTGACCTTCTTCTTTTGAACTTTAGACCAAACCAGTGCAGTTCCCAGGCCTCCACTCTGCAGCACCCTGCTACTCCCAGCAGTGGCCAGCCAAACCCTCCCTGCCAGCAGGAACTGCCATGCTTATACACCTCCCCTTGCTACAGCTGCTCTCATGCCTATCCTGGCCCACCAGCCACAAGTTAAACTGCTCTCCATGGTTTCAGCCCCAGCTGTTCTCTCCCTTGGCTGTGGCCAGATTTGGACCCAGCGCTCAGCCCTGCAGACAGGGCACGTGCAGGCACAGAGCCAGCCCTGCCTTGCCTCTCAAAGGGCTCGGTCCTCTGGCCACCCTTAGCAACTTGTGTTTGTTTTGGAGGTTTTCTCCCCTCCTAAAAGCTCTGCTCTCTGGATTCAAGTAACTGTTTCTTTTTAAATCCATAAGTACTCTGACTACTGGGGGATAGGTGCCTTCCTACTGAAGGCTTCCAAATAGATTTTTCTTTTTTGAGTTTTTACAGTCATTCCTTCAACTCATACAGAATTTTACCATGCACTTTAGCACACAAGAAGTTCTCAAATTTAACTCTTCTTCAAACTCCTGCACAACTCTCAGAATGAAAATGCCTTATCCCAGCTGCTGCCAGGGAACTTGCCTGTTCACTGACACTTCCCTATCCACCCCCAGACCAGAGACAAAGAAGTGGTTCCAGCCCAAAAACTGGCTGCTCGGCACCTGGAGCAGCAGTTCCTTGGGGAAAGGCCCTGTCAGACATCTCTGACCCACAGAGTTGTGCCGATGGTCTGCAGCACAGACTGGACCAGTCTGTCTTGTCTGCTGACCCAGGAGAAAAGCACAGATGACTCAACTTCCAGGTAAACAACACGCAGGTCGTCAAACTGGCTGTGTGATTGTAGGATCCCAACTTGCTTGCTAGGTCTGGATCTGTGCTTGAGCTAGGCAGCTTCAAAAAGGAACACCTATGTCCTAGGCACACGTGCTCTGCATCATCTTCAATGACAGCACCTCTGATTTTTGCTTCCCCAAGATGTCCCCCCTACAGCTCTGGACTCTCCAATTGCTATTGCCTGAAGATGCACTTCCCTGCCTCAGATGACTCTTGCCTTCCCAGAGGCAACATCAAATTAGAGTTCACAGGGACATCAAGAGAACTGCAACCCTAATTTGATGACTGCAAGGAATGTACTGGCCACTGGCTCGGGAGCTTGAGGTTCAGGTCCTGCATTCACCATAAAATCTTAAGGCATTCAGTCAAGCCATTAAACCCCTCTTATGTGCTGTATGTTCAGATGGAAACGTTGTGGAGCAACCACGTAGCTGACTCAAATTTAAATTCAGTTTTAAAAGCCTGTGGTGCTTTGGTGCACAGCCCTGCAGAGCCTGGGCAAAGTGGGCTGCCCAGTTGCCTGCTTGCCCCCAGTCCATTGCCACTGCTGGGAGCTGAAAGACCCAGCCATGCTCCAAAATAAAGCAGTACAAGCACGTTTGCATAGACACTCCCTGTGTGCCTGGGCTGTGGGTGTTGAGTGAAAGCGATCTGTGCGAGCCCCTGAACAATGGGCTCATTCAGACGGGGTCTCCAGCCTGGGCACGGCGTGCAGAGCCGGAGGTGCACGGGGAACGGGAGCGAGACCTGCTGGACACACTGCCCAGCACTACAGGAGAAAAGCAAGGGCTCATGCCTTGCAAGGGGCACTCCAAAAGCAGGTGCCCAGAGCCTGTGAGCACTGCTAGCTTTAGGAGCAGGCTCCTGGCAGTTCTGGTAGTGACACAGATGGGGCACAGACCCTGGAGCAGCAGGTCTACTTGTCCCACTGCCCTTCGCTGAATGAATCCCAGCCCCTTACTCTCAGGACAGAGAACAAGCCCCAGTGACCTTTTTGGCAGTAGCAAAAGGAGCATCCCCAGGCCTGACAGTGACACACACCTCCAACCCCCACTGGGGCACCACTGCTCATCAAATGGGGCTGAAGCCAGCATCCCTGCGGCCTCACACCCATCTGCAGTGAGCCTGTCCTGGGCTGGAGAACACTGGAGAGGCTCACATGCACCCAGAACAAATCAGAGCAGCCTCAGGTGCACCATTTACATAAGAAATGCAGCTGTTCTAGAAAAGACAAAAATTATATTGGCACAGGTGACAGTGTGTAGGATGGACACACTAGATGTCTAATTGAGATAGGTTGTGGTTTCAGTCACAGAAAAAGGTTTAATCTCCTAAACCCCTGCTGATTCAATGACTGCACCCTGCTGTCTGCTCTCCAACAGAGTCCCTCCCATCTCCACAACTCACCACTCTCACATTAGTGAGTTATTGTAGATGTATGCTATGAGGTTAGGCAGGGCATTAATTTTCATCTGCATTTAGAAGCTTAGCCCAGCAGCCGAGTCGTACTGGATTTGCTGCAGGGCAGTATGTTGCCAATTACACCAAGACAATTAGCTAAACACAACACTTGTGCTAATGCTCAGCTGAGGAGAAACCACATATGTTTGTACAGAGCCAAGATCACATTCATAGGAATCAAGCCATTTCTGACTCTGATTAACAAGAGTTTATAAAGGACCTCCGATTATTACCAGGGCTCTTATCTTCCATTCACATCTCTTCTTTGTGGTTTAATCCCAAGCATATCTTCTTGTATTTGTAAGAGCTTGCTAAAAAGAACACGTGCCAAAGTCCCAAACAGACCAACACCCCTTTCTCTTCCCAGATAAAACACTTTAATTAGCAAGTAAACACCTCATCTTTCTACCAAATCACCATTTTAATCTTTATCACTTGGCTTCTGCTAAGAAGACCACCTCTCCTCCATAGACAAACAATGCTTGTCTCCTTAGGGGAGCACCACAAACGCTACCAGTGCCCTACAGCGCCCGGGGAGACACTCAGATAAGAAGTGTGAACCTTGTGGCTTTGCTCAACAGACACAGTAAACAAGAATACCAAACACCTTTCTTTGAAGAACTGGGCTGCAAGTCACCCCAATTTCTGTTACAGAGCTCTAACACATTAAAAATATAATCTCAGAACCCCCCCAAGGCTCACATCGCTTGCCATTTTAGACCACATGCATGGGGCTGCATTGCAGGGGAATCACCTGGGACTGCAGTGACAAGGGGTTGGTCTGAGAGGACTCAGCGGGGATGGCAGACAAGTCAGGATGCCACCAACACCCCCCTCACCAGTAAGAGTGCATTCAGCTCCTCTTCCCCCTCCAGGGGCGGGAGACAGGTGGTCATGGACCAGCCAGCCATGCCTGACAAGCCGGGTAAAAAGTAGGCAAGAAGCCATAATGCCACTGTAACAGGAAGCACAAGATGGGACAGTTGTACAAGTCTCATATTCAAAGGCAAAACACACGGAAAGAAAGGGAGAGCACTGGCAGGGAACACAGGGGGAGCAACAAATGAGCAGCTATGTCCTTGTCACTACATAGCTGTAGGCACAGCATCCACCCCGACTCAGTCCTGCACTCTGCAGGTCTCCCTCTCGTCCCCTTGGGCTGTTGGGTCTGATGCTTCCTAAATCACAGGGAGAAGGTAGGTTTTTAAACAGCATCTTCACCAACAGAAGACACTCTTTATGGTGACCTGACAGGAAAAAAAAAAAATAATGCCAAGTATCAAGATCATTCTTCAGAGCTTTAATAGTTTAACAAGAGCCAAGAGTCAACATCTTCCTATGCAGCTGGCCTTGCAACCCCTTCTGCAGAGGCTGGGAAAGGAAACCCATCCCCAGGAGATTTTCACAATCCTTCCTTCACTTCCCACCACGCAAATCCAACAGCCCAAGCTCTTCCTGCTCCATGGGTGCCACCCTACCAGCCATCAGTCCCAGGCTTGCACCCCACCTGGCCCTGCATGCTCCACCCAACCAGATTCCTGCGGATGCTTCACCCTGCCTCTGAAACAGGAGGGACACCTCTTGTGTGTGTCAAGTTAGAGCTCAGATCAAAGCACATCCCTGCCTCTGTTTAAAGGAAAGAAATGCTGCCATTTGCTGATGCTTGCAACCTTCATTTCTTAAGTAATAGGAAAGATCTAGTAGTCAAATTCCTCCTCCTACATTGCTCAAGAGCCCTCTTTAAGTCACTCCATCTCTATCATTACAGGACTTCCCTGCACAAATGCTCTGCCTAGCTAGTGGCAAGGATGAAGATTCCTCATACCAGCCATGGCAGCAACAAGATATCCTCACCAGAACAGTCACATATCCCCTGTGCTTATTAATAACTTACTCACCTGTTTTCTCCACCTGCTCCTCAGGGCTCCCAGCTCCCCCTCGTTCTCACCTACCCCCCAGCCCTCCCCCCTCACTACCTGCCTCGCGTGACTCCAGCCACCCCCCCACCCTGGGGACACCTCCAAGCCATTAAATGAGGTGTTGCCACCAGCTGCAGCTGCCCTGCAGAGCTGGAGATGACTTGGTACCCTCATTAACACACCCCCACTCCCAGGCAGGCACATGCGTTACCACTAACACAAAAAGGACTGGCAAGGCTCTGCGAGCAGTTGCACTTGCTGTTTGTTCCACATGTGCAGAACATCCCTGCTGCTCTGAGGGAGCAGCCTGCATACAGAAAAGGACAATATACAAAACAGTTGAATCTCAGTCAACCTTCTCCTTTGCTACTGGAACTATACAGACCCTGCCAGAAAAAGAAAAAAACCCTACTCTATATTTGATTTGTAATATAATCTTTAACATCACTTTTGCAGTATGTTATATTGTGCTTATCAGGCCTGTGAAGTATCACCTGTAAGGAGGAAAAGGATCAAAATGCAACAGGCAGCTCAGTGCCAGCCCTGCCAGAATGCTAAAGTACTTGCACAGTCAAAAAACCACACAGTCCTGTCAAAAATTAATGTCACACAGTATGATACCTTGACACAAAGTGGCAACCAAAGAAAGATTCGGAAACAAGAGCTATTAGCTTGAATCCGTCTGCTAAGTGCTAACCAAAACCTATTTTGACAGTAAAAGTCCAAATGGGCTCAGGCAGGAATAGACTTGCCTAGCACCAAGTTACCTGCTTAAATGCTCAAGCTCCATAAGGAGGACAGCAGTTACATGGAGAGCCACCCTTCCTCTCAACAGGTATAATTAACTGCAGACTTCCTCTGTGCCACACAAGTGCTGGATCCGCCTCCTCCACCGTGGGACTTTTACACACTCGCAGGGGCAGAAATCGCAGAGAAGCCACACACATCTGAGCGTCCCCTGCCCTGGCACCTCACCCCACCTCCACCCCCTCAGCTGGCAGGGAGCACTGAAGTTTGAGAAGTTTCCAAGAGCTGCCCATAGCACCACAGATCTGAGATGAGCCGTTCTCGGGGTAATGGCCAAGCAGCATCCCGCAGGAAGCGCCAGAGACATTGATTGCGGGCAGATAAATGGGCGGCGGGTCCCACCAGCCCGGATGGACCTGCCCGCGGGCAAGGAGGCAGGCGGCTCGCCGACCCTCTCCCCAGCCACCGACCCTGCTGGCGTTTACAACTCGGGACGCTCGGTGCCGTGCCCGCTAAGCCCGGGCGGGTGCGAAGCCCACGCAGATGGGCAGTTTAGGAAGAAAGCGGGAGCAGGCAACCTCGGCCAAATTCAGCGGCTGGAGAAAAGAAACAAGACGCTGCTTTGAAGTGGCGAAATACGGTCCTGACGCGCAGATGGTCTAAGGCGAGAGTGTCCTGGGCAGGTTCAGGGGGACTTCACACCCCCGAGAGCGGAGCCGCGCTGC
>NW_008596624.1:0-1652 GCF_000691845.1 Merops nubicus | reverse complement strand
TGCCTCATTCAGCAGTAGGCCCACACTGCCCCTTGTTGTTCCTTTTACTACTGATATATTTGAAAAAGCCCTTTTTGGTCTCTTTTACTTCCTTTGCTAGTTTTAGTTCTAAGAGGGTTTTGCATTCCTTACTGTCTTCCTACATATTCTGACAGTTTCCCTGTATTTCTCCCAAGTGACAAGTCCCTTCTTACATGAACTATACACTTCTTTCTTCCATACGATTTCCTTCAGAAGCTCCCTGCTCATCCATGCAGGTCTCTTAGCCCATCGACCTGATTTTTTTACACAAGGGAATGCACCTCTCTTGGGCTTGGAGGAAGTGGTATTTAAAAAACAACCAGCTTTCCTGGGCCCCTTTACCCTCCAGAGTCTTAGCCCATGGGATTCCCACAAGTAGAGGGATAGAATCACCTCTTTTGTTCTGCTGGCCACAGTTCTTTTGGTGCAACCCAGGATATAATTGACCTTCTGGGCTATAAATGCACATTGGTAGCCCACGTCATTTTTCATCCACCAGCACTCCCAAGTCCCTTTCCGCAGGTCTGCTCTCCAGTAAACACATTCCCAGCCTATCCTGATAGTGCTGGTTACCTTGGCCCATATGCAGGACCCTGCATTTGGCCTTGTTGAACCTCATGAGGTTCACCTGGACCCACCCCTCCAGCCTATCCAGGTCCCTTGGGATGGCATCTTGTCCCTTTGGCATATCAGTTGCACCTCCCAGCTTGGTATCATCTGCAAAATTGCTGAGGATGCACGCAGTGCTACTGTCAATATCATTAATGAAGATATTAAACAACACTGATCCCAGCACAGACCCCTTCAAGTGCATCAGCACAACAAATCCAATTTTGTTCAATGTCTAACAAAACTAACCAGGAGCACTGTGAACATGCAGAATGATTACACATGGAAAAATGACTTGGGTAAACCCTGAACCATTACCTCAGCACGAGGATACAGCACTATTTGTTAATACTTAAATTCTTGTTTCACAAACAACACCCAGCATAAACATACACTGTTGTATCACAGAGTAAAGGACCATTAATTGTCTTCTGTGACACAATGGAAGTTATTTCCAAGGTCTTCACTTTCATTTTACTCTTCTCTCCAAGAGGGAACCTTCTGGTGCTATGAAATGAAAGGACCACAGCTGTTGAAAGCAGGCAGTGAGCGACACAGTTCCTCCCATCAGAGCCAGCTGAGTCTTCACCCAACTGGGTCAGGCATCACACTTGCATGCTTCAGAAATGTGCGGCACAGGGAACTTATCTTGCATCAATCAGGAAGGATAAGCACAGCTCAGGAAGTAGTTTTTTATTCAGCTCTTTATCTGTAACAAAACTCCAAGGATACACACATCCATCTTAAGAGTTACATTTCATTAATATTTTCCTTCTGTGTTTACCCTCTATTTGGCATGCTACCAAGTCGAAGGTTTTTCATACCTTACATCTGAGTTTGAAGCAGCAAATGCTTTTTGTATAAAACCTTTACAATTGTTAAGTTGAAAAAAAAAGTCCCAATATTAAACTCTGGTTCACTGACCTGCAAAGAATCCTTTTTAATGGTTACAAAATTTCCATTTCAGGCATTCTGTGACAATATAATTGTACTGGTTTGGGGGTGGTGGCTGGGATTGCGGG
>NW_008596623.1:0-6220 GCF_000691845.1 Merops nubicus | reverse complement strand
GTGTGTGTGTGTTTTTTGTTGTTGTTGCTGGTTTTGTTTTTAAATAATTTCGCAAACAAGTACATCATGATGTTCAGGTTTTGATCCACAAGTTACTCCTCATGCACTGATTAAAGTAATATTACCCATAAAACAAGCAGGTTTTCTGAGTCACAGCTGTTATTTTCCTCCATAACTTCCACTGAAAATAAATGTCCAAGATAGACACAAAGGTTGTGCAAGTGTACACTCATGAGATAGATGGAGTACGAAAAACCACTGTGAGAGATGAGTAAGATGTTGTCTTACATCCACAGAAAAACAGAAACTTTTGGGGGTTTATAGGAGTATATTATCCACAAACTTGTATGCACAAGGAAGCATCCAGATTTGAAAGGATGTTTCAACAACTTTTAATTTCCTCTATTTTAGGTGTTAGAGTTGACAGATGTACTCCAATGCAGATTTGCATGTTATTAAATTCAGTTTGGCCCAGATTCACATAATCGAAATATGGAAAACACTTACTTCAGACTTCCTATACAGCCTTCAAAAAGACACAAGGAACTCCAGAAGAAGAATATGCGTATCAAAAAAACTGAACCATCTGGAGACCTCTCATCTTCACAAATTATTCAGGGAGTGCAAGGCAACTAAATTCCTAACATAGGTGCCTTGATTAGGCGGATGAATCACAGCCTATGTGCGTGTATCATCTAAAATATTGGCTTGAAAAATATTAAGAAAAGGAAAATATTATGGAAAACAGGAGGATACATGCAAACACTGTTATGAATCATCTTGGCTAACATTCCCACAAAACATCCACAATATGTGTTATCCATGGAAAAACATAGATAACCCATAACTCCATGACAAATCCAGAAAAAAATTCAAAACTGAAGTGCCCTACAAAATGCTATCTCTCCCAGTTATCCTTTAATTTGGGTAACACTCAAAACAGCATATAACTTATGTCTTGAATTTTAAGTATGGAAAGACGAAGAAAAGGTTATTCTTTCCTTTAGTGAGCTAAAATGCATTACTCCAGGGTGTACTCAAGAACTAAGGAGGTGCTTAAATAGATGAACTTCCTTTCAAATGCCTACAGGAAGCAAATGTATTTATTCAATATGGAAACAGTACTGTGGCTAGCTTCTTTCAACATCATCTAATTCACAGGCTCATTAAATTTCTTCTTATGATCTGAATCAGAGTTTTTTTTTGTCAGGTTTAACCAGCAAGGGAAAAGATCTTAGAGTAAAACCTCATTCCAACACATGACTGCCTAAAAATAATAAATTTGCAATGTTATTATAGGTCATATACAACATTTTATTACAGGATGGGTCCAACGGTAATTCAGAGGCTGTTTCCAGACACAGCAGGTTAATGTGACTTAAACCTCCTCTTCCCTTCAGTGCCACTCACTGACATGTTCCCTTCTGAAAAGACCTCAGTGGCACAGCAGTTTAGAAAAGGTATTTCAGTTAAAGCTTTGGCATAGTTTGCAAGTATCTTTTTTAGATACAAACATCACATCTCTAAATCAGAGCAAAAAGCCTGCCTGATCTGTATCCTGGGTAGATTTAGATAGATTCCAGGATTTCAGTAATTTAAAAAAATTAATCTTTTTCACCTAGATTCTAAAATACCATTCAGATAATTTCTAAATTTATAGTAAGCCCTTGATTTATGAAGTCATGTTTCATATTAATATTTACAGCCTGGGAATTTTTGTCAGAGTGTATACCAGAAAAATTCTCTTGAGCCTTTCCTAAAGCAAATTGTAAACACTGATAAAACTAACAAATCTAAAATTGCCTGTGGTGATTTAAGTTTCCTTTGCAGTTTTTGTGTGATCAGTTTACTTAATTTGAGTGTTCTGGTGATATTTCAGGCATGTTACATTCTGCTCACATAACCACCTACCTATTTCATCTTTATGATGTCAGTTTCAAATGTGTATAAATATAAATACTTCATATTTGGTAAAACAGTGTGCACAAATGCCACATACCACCAGTAAGCATCCATATTCAGTCAAGACAATTTTACTACAACAATCAGACGCACAAAATTACTACTACCTAACATGTTAAGAGGTAGAAAAATCACTAGCATTTTCAATCACACATACACTGTTTTAAGATTATTCTCTAGAGCTGAACAAAGTATTTCACTTTATGTTAAAGTAATACTTCTTTTTACTCCAAACCAGTAAAACAACACATGCAACTACAGGTCCGACAACAAGGAAAAATAAAAAGAAACTCACAACTAACATTGTGCTCTGAAAGGTCTGTTCAGCCTGGCAGGTAACCAAAGAACAGCTTAATTATGAAATCAGGCAGAACAAATAATTGTGAAATTTCAGCTATGGAGTTTAAGTGCCAAATGCTTAGTTCAGATGCAAACAGGCCTCACACATTCATGTATTTCCCATCCAGCTTGGTAAGAACTTCTGTACCGCAGGGATTCCATGTGGGACTTCCACCACAGGGCATGTGGCCCAAAAGACACATGAAAGAATCCAGGAACGCACCATATGACACAGGATTGGACCAAACCTAACTTTCATTAACGAGTAACACTTTTCAGCTTGCTAGCCACTTAATTATTTACATTTAAACTCACTAAAATTTCCTTTATCTAAAATACACAGACACTTTAACATTATCACCTTTTGGTAAACTTGAGGAAAAAGACTTGAAGTTCTTTCACTTGACTCACCATGTGATACTATTACGCCTTTACAATTCATGCAGCACAATGGAAATTTTTAGCTACAAGCACTTATATGGAAGTACATTAAAACAAGATATATGCAGCAGAATTAGTATTAGTGTTTCTTTTGCAAGTTTTGTAAGCAGTTGAATCACAGAATCATAGAATGTCTGGGCTGGAAGGGACCTCCAAAGTTCATCTCGTCCAACCTCCCTGCAATACGCAGGGACATTTCCAGCTAGACCAAGCTACTCCGAGCTTCATCCAGCCTGATCTTGAATGTCCTCAGGGTGGAGCCTCCACAGTCTGGGCAGCCTGTTCCAGGGATCTATCACCCTCGTATTGAAGAACTTTTTCCTGACCTAATCTAACCTAAATTTACCCTTTTCTAGCTTAAAGCCATTCCCCCTCGTCCTGTCACTGCAAACCCTTGTGAATAGTCCCTCCCCTGCTTTCTCGTAGGCCCCTCTCAGGTACTGAAAGGTCGCTATAAAGTCCCTCCAGAGCCTCCTCTTCTCCAGGCTGAACAACCCCAACTCCCTCAATCAAGTCCATCAGCAGTACTGCACTCTAAATTTTAATTTTTGACTCATCAAAACATAAAAAGCCAACACAACCAATAGATGTTCAATATTTGGCATGTCTAAAATGGGCTTGGAGATTACTACACTTAAAATTAAAATGCATTTTTCCTCTTGCAAAAAAAAAAGCCTGATGTTCACTTTAAGACCTCCGGTGACCACGTTAGTAAAGAATTTCCTAAGCATCAAAGCCATATATGCAAGCAGATCTACACCAGTATAATAATGTCATTACTGAGCCGTATCTCTTTAATTATACATGTTTTAATGACCAAAATTAAAACAATACACCATCGGTGTAGACCAATCCTTGGCCTTTGACTTTATGCTATTTACTTCATTCCTGCATATCCCAGTTTGCTCATCTGAGAAATTTCAGTAAATAATATCTATCACAAGGAATCTGCTATAAGGTTTTACTCAGCAATGTTGGTGAAGTTCTTCAAATTCCCCAGGGATCCTGTTATTCTTAGCAAACACTACAGTCAGCAAAACTGTGACTGTAACATCTCTAGAGAGAAAGTTGTCCACAGACCATACTTTTCATCAGTTCTCCAACTATGACTGTAAAAAGGTGTTTACTAAAATATTTACTCCATGAGCATAAGAGAAATACAAATTTAGCCAGACCGTCCCACTTAGTGACAATTATTCCAGTTGTCTACAAACCTACTCATCAGTTGAGATCAGGAATTAAAATGGAGGAGAGGAGGTGTGGGGGTGTGCGTCATCAGCTGGTCATGCAAAGAAAATCTACAACCACAGGGTGAAGGTAGGGGGATGGAGGTTAAAAATTACAGCATGTCTAAGTTACTGCAGGAAGGAAGGACAATTTCCTACCTAGCTCCCACAGCTGGTTCCAATTCTATTACTGTTTCGATTACTAATTCTCCCACACCACCCATAAATTACCTTCAAAACATTAACATTGAAGCTGTCTTATAGCAGCACAATTTTATGTAATGTGACATGAGAATGAATTGCTAAGTGACTTTATGCATCTGGAAAGAGGAAAAGCTACACTGATATTGTACACATGTGAGGTCCATGCTTACAAGAAACACACCTTTCCACACGTTTCACTCAGGTATATTCCATTAACCAAAGTTTATGTCAGAAGATGACCTCTAAAGGTCTCCTCCAACCCAAAACACTCTATGATCCTATGATGATGGCCAGATGATGCATCTCATATTGTTAAAACTGTTTTAATACCCAATGACACTGCCAATAATTTACAAAATGTTCAGGGCAAATACTAAGCACCAGGTAAAAATCAGAGCCAATGTAAATGTCTGGGGTTTGCTTTTAACCATAAATCCCATCATTTTCAAAAGCTGTGCCCAAGAATTTTAAAACATGCTTATTCTCTATACACTTATATGACATGACTTACTCTATTAGCTAAGAAATTTGAGATCTCTCTAGAATATTTCCTTAGAACTACTATCTCTACACACATAACATAGTATTAAAATTCCAAATTATTACAATCAAACCTGACAAGACCTACAACTAAACAGAGAGCCATTGATTCCTATGTGGCAGTTAAACAACTGTTATTCAGTATTACTCATTTGTGGATTACACCGGAACAGAGTAAATACATTTTCCAGCTGACTGAAGCCCACATGTCAAATCCAACACTTATTACAGCCGTTTCTCAAGGAGCCTGAGGTATAATAGCGTACAGAAGCAATGCTTTTACTTTTTAACCCAGACTAAGATATCGAAGATCCATTGTTTAGACAATAGACAACATTTTAGCTGCATATATGGAAAATAAAGGCAAAAATACAAAAACTCAACACCTTATTGAAATGCCTCCTTTCACAGACTTTTACTAACATTATGTTAAGACCTTGTATATTGTTCTTAATCCATTACTGTTAGAAAATGTATAATATTACATACATCCTATAAGATTTTTCCTTACATTATTCAACAGACTTCTTGATCTTCTCCATAGGGAGCTGCTGCAGGTACTTCATAGTATACAAAGATTACTTGAAATATCATAAGTTTTTTTCCTTTTAGAATCAAAAATTTAAGTTTGGATTATATGATTCAAATTAAGTCACTATTAGTCATGTACATAATAACCTTGTTAATCTAGCTGAAATGGACTAATAACAACATGCATCTCCAACTTAGTCATAATAGCCATTTAACAACTTATTTTTAACTGACACTTACATAATATAAAGATGACAGTTTGGGATGCTCAGATGATGCTCTACAAGTAATTTCTTTTGGAGTCAGGAAAGACAAGCATAGTCCATAGCTATAAGGAACTCTGTATTTCAGACTGCATACCTATTATGTATCTGCTGTGAGATTTTCAGTAAGACACTTGCTTTTGTCTAAGTATCATGCCTTAAATAGGATAAAAAGTCCAATCTTGCAGTTGTGCTGCATTGACACATCATTAATAAGTGTGGTAGATGCATACAAGCATTTGAGCTGCTTGGATTCTCCCAAGCCAGAAGTCATTGTTAATGTCCATTATTCATACAGCATCACAGAATCCTAGAACAGTTCATGTTCGAAGGCATCTTCTAAAATCATCTAGTCCAAACTCCCTGCAACACCAGCAGGGATATCTTCAACTACATCAGGTTGCTCAGAGTCCAATCTGATACAAGATGTTTCCAGCACCTACCACCTCTCTGGGCAACCTGTGCCAGTGTTTCATCACCCTCAGTACAGAAAACGTCTTCCTTATAGCTAGTCAGAATCTACCCTCTTTTAGTTTAAAAACATTACCATTTGTTCTATTGCTACAGGCCACACTAAAAACATTTGTTTCCCTCTTTCTTATAAATCCCCTTTAAGTACTGAGAGGCTGCAATAAGGTCTCCTGAGAGCTTTCTCTTCTTCAGACTAAGCAACCCCAACTCTCTCAGCCTTGACCTGGACAGGCTGGAGAGCTG
>NW_008596622.1:1750-10154 GCF_000691845.1 Merops nubicus | reverse complement strand
TCGTGCTTCCAGCGTCTGACAGTAAGTAGGAAAGAACAAGTTTTCTGTTATGTTGAAAGGCTAGAGAGAGACCATTATGGTAGTCTGACCTGATTACCCTCACAACAAAGGCCATTTGCCAATGCTTGAAGTAACACAAGTTTTCATTAATATTGGATTTGTTGTTTCCATTTAAAATATTTTGTCCATGTCAAGCAAGCATAAAAGATGTTTGAAAGGAGTTTCAGCAAAGAGTGAAAGAGAAGAGAATTTGGAGTCCAGCCATCAGGATTGAGATGAGAAAGAGATATCCTTGCAGTTCAAAGCTACTGTGAGAGGTAAGGAAGAGTTTTGAGCAGGAAGAGGATAAACAAGGGAAGAGAGATGAGAATTTCCATTCAACAGTGCAGAGAGCAAGTAGAATTTTAGTCTTGAGAGAATGACCTGATACATATTGTCTCCAAAAATGGAAAAATGCAGACTGAAGTGTATAATTTATCACATTAAAGAAATACTTATCTGCAAGACTGTCCATTCTGCCTTCTAAAGGATAACGTTTCTCCTATGCCCAGTTCTGCACATTTATGGCTTCAATTAAATATCCTTGTCTTTTTTAGAGCTGATAGCCATAAGCCAGACCTGTTGTATAAAGGGTTGACATGTTATTGTTGTTTGTTGTTGGTTATCCAAGGAAGGCTTAACAGAAATAGGCAGGCTTCAAATTGGCACCTGCAGCTTATTCCTAGGAACAGCATATTTTTCCTCTACCCTATCTTATCTTCCTCAATATTTTTATTCAAGTAGCCTGCCCTATTATAAGTCAAGACCATAAGGTAAAATCTTTGTGAGAAAAAGACATTCTTTTAGGAAAGACTTGTGCAAATGACTGCACCTTAAATTCCCTGGAGGTGAGGTCATACCTCCATATGCTTTTGTGGCATAGTGCAAGACACTTCTACAGAGAGACCAAGCCAGATGGTCTCAAGCTATTATATGATGCAGTGTAGCACTTCTGTGTGTCAGGGAAAAGCAAACTTCAGGTGTTCTAGGGAACTAGAGCTCTCTGCAGATGCACAGGCTTTCAACCTGTGGTGCCATAAACATGGATGGGTGGATGGATAGACTTCAATCCACCATGGAGCTGTAGCAGAATGCAGCAGTATTAATTGATTGCATTAGCAACTTGTTCTTACCTGATGGGTTGAAATAGGGCATGGTTGTAGCTGGAAAAGGCTTGTTCAAAAGATACAGACCATGTAAAGCACCTAGGTCTCACTGAAGCAGGGCTTGTGGCTATGTCTGTATTACCAAATAGCACAGTTAAACAGAAGCAGATATGTGCAGCAGGACAGCTGGGGCTGAGGACTCAGCACTGTGTATTTCCAACAGCTTACTCTGGGCCAGCTATAGCTTGGTGCTGTGATCTCAGGAGCCATTAGTGGCTGGAGAACATTAGGTGGACTCTTGGAATGCACTGTCTGTTTGAAGTAGTCCAGTTTTCATGCTCCAAAATCACTCCATAATGTGATGAACCAAAACTGTAGTGAGACAGAGTTGCTCCAAAAATAAGATCCCGTTCTAAAGCAAAATACTGATGTACATATATTTCATACCTACCTCATGAATACACAGGAAGCTGAGGAACTGAGAAATACAGCCAAGTGTGCAATCTTCCTTCTGCTTAAAGAAAAGCCATTCCACACTGGATGAGTTTAGCAGTGTTTTCTGGTTTAGCTGTGCTTGGTGGCAGGAGGCTGCCTGGCCTTCCTGACTGCGTAATCGCAGTTCACTTCTGCCTCCCCTTTGCTCCTTTCGTTAACCTCAAGCTCTCAGTATTTTGAGTTAGTTGGACTTCAAAAAGGAAAGAGTTAAGCCTTCTTACATGTTTTCAAAGAAAACAGTTGAATGTTGGTTTCCTGGTGGATTTTTCAGATCTTCAAAGTTCCTGTTTTCAGGCTTTACACTGCACTTGTTCTAATACCGTTTCCACTAGCGTTTTCTCTGAACCTCTGATCCTTCAAGTTTAAGATGGCTACATAGTGGTTATCTAAATATTGGGAAGCCTTTTAAGTAAGGGCATGGAAAAAGTTAACATTTTCTTCCTTCCCACGCACCCTTTAGAGATTTGAACAACTGATTTTACATAGTTAACAAATTAAAGTTTAATAGCAGTGTGATGAATACACTTCAGTTCTGCAGCTTATTTCATATGCTTTTGAAAACCCATGATTAGGCACATTATCAATAAAGGATAGGTGACATTTCTGGCAATTGGCATAAAGATGGAGTCTGTGAGGCTGCTTTTACTCATTTAGCTGTTGTTGGTTTGATTTGGTTTTTTTTTAATGAGAGCAGACTTCAGAAAACTCAAAGGGTAACTATTAAATTGGAGCATTCATAAATGCATAGTCCCTTTAAAGAACATTTCTAGCAAGAATCCCATCCTATTTCTTGGGCTGCCAACTGACCTGAACTGCCTGAGTCTGTTGGGTTGTCACACATACCACTGACTAAAGAATATGGGGATACTGCAGAATTCATTCCAAGTACTAAACTTTATGTGTCTGATAACCTATTTTGGAAGACATTTAATGCAGCGTAGTTATTAACGTCCCTTGACTCAATGTACCCTTTCCACTAATTCTATGTCCATGTAAACCAACAGTTTATAGTGTATTGTTTCTGATCCACCCTGATACAAGGCTGAAGGCAAAGAGGCCTCCTAGTCTATATTTTATAACAAGTACTATGGAAAACAGTGTTCTGTGTGATCATTTAGAATAGCTGTCACTTTTGTCTGAGGCCTCAGTTTTGCAGAATACCCACAAATTATTATGAACACAGTCTTCAAGTATAGTGTCCATGGCATGAAATGGAAAGAGCATGGATATGCATAGTTATTCCCCATATGAAGATCTGTTTTCATGTAATTTTCTACTGTATTCTGAACTAACCATGAAAAAACAAATTGGGAAATGGGATAATTAATTTTGAGGAAGAGCTGCTTACAGGCTTTTAGGTATTTTCGATCTCGGTCTGCTGGACTCAAATGTGATAATAGATTATTCATTTGCTAAACTAGAGTAAGATTTTACTATTAGAACATCTTGTCAGAAGATTTGTAAATTGAAGCCAAGAAGTCAAAAGACAATGAAAGCAACTGAGTATGTCTAATAAAAGGTACGTGTGCATGTCCTGCTTTTAAAGCTTGTGAGCATAAATGTGTAAATGGAAACATTCGAAATAGTAGAAAATTCCATCATTAAGGAATCACCTTCTGTTATAGGAAATGGCAATACAAGTTATAGAATCTCTCTTCATGACTCTTTACAATTAGTTATTTTGTATAATTAACTGTCTTTTGAATGCATTGCATCAGGTATACAGATCACAACTTGAGATATGATTTCCGTCTTAGCTGAAACTCTTCATTTTTGTATATACATACGTGTGTGCTTCATATATAGTCTATGATTAAAAATATGTGCTTTGCCTTTTGGGAAATCAAGCACGTGATGTGTGATCCAGAAATGGCTGAATCGAGGAAACAACTACATTGGCTTCAAGCATCTACTTTGATGCATAAAGTGTAAATTTGAGGGGTTGACACTTTTGAAAATAAAAGCTTTTCCTTTGTCTTTTGATACTTTATGATTTTCATTCCCTTCATCAGAACAATTAGTCATTGCTAATTTGCAGTGGTGAATGAAAAAAATTCTTACATTAATGAATTTTGTTCACTAGCGAGTAAACCATTTTACAAGGATTGGTACCGCTTCAGTAAGCACATTCTGTTTCTCTTTTTTGTCAGTGTTAACATATCATTATTTATGATGCTTCATAGTCTACTAGTCAATGTACTGTCCTATGTCTGCAGAAATAATGAAACAGTAATAATCAGAGGCTTGGTTGCAGCATATTCCCTACCTTTGAAAGGTGAGAACAGTCCACAAAAAAAAACAGTGCTGTTTTCCTCAAATAATAAGTGGTGCTATTTAGGAAAGCGCTTATAAACAAATGTCTTACCGGTCTCCTATGCAGCCTCATTTTAAGCATTCTGTTTTGTCAGAGAATTAAGCTAAAAAACATCTGCTTTCTGTATTAGAAATGTTGGACTAAATCCAAACTGGAAGACTAGCCTCACTTGCACTAAACTAGAATCACTTTAATACTAATTGGAATACCAAGTACCTGTAATTGCCTCCTGGAGTCTGTGAGAAGGGAGCAACTTGATATTCTTCTCTCTTCCCCTGCTGGCTGCAGCTCTGCTCTGAAAGAGATGCCCAAGGGCAGGAGCCAGATTAGAGGAATTACCAATGGCTTTTTGCCCCACACAGCCCAGTAGTCTTCCCAGTGCTCTTCCTCCTCTTGTCTGTGTCCCCCCTGCCTGTGACCTCATCTCCTCTTATGGTCACCTGTGGAAAATTTACCTTCTCCTCCTTTGACCTCATGTAGCCGCATCCCTCAGCAACACTTAAAGTGTTCTTTCCAAAATTACTCATTGCTCCTTTCCTAAACCTCATGCCCCCTGCCACTCTTATTTAACCGTTTCTTCTCCTTGCCATCTGTTGGTTTTCCATGCTCCCTTACTTTTCTGGTACAAAGTCTCAGTGTAGTGTGAGACTGCACAGTGCTACTCAAAGCAGTAGCTGTGGAAATGTCATCCCAATGCTGACATGAGTTTCCCATACTGTTTTCAAAGGCAGAGCAGGGAAATTGCTTCTGCAAGGAACCTAAGACAGATGGCTGTAAGTACAGCAAGTACTTACTTGCTGAAGGGAAATAAAACCTGTGCCCTTTGCACTCTGACAGATTGGTTTGAAAGGGTTCCATGCAGTTTATAAAGCAATGGGTAAAACAAAACTTATCATCAATGACTCCCACAGTTTAATCCTAACTCTTTCAGTGGGAAGAGAAGGCAAAAGATTAGAAGTAGTAGCTTGGTAGTTTCAGGCATCTTAAATCAATTTACTTGTAGGCTATGTGGAAGTTGCAGGATGAGGAAATACTGGATATGAGAATCACTCGTATCTTTCCACAAGCAAAACGGTCAGAAGAAAGAGCCAGGTAGCCAATAAACATAAATTTTGCCTTGTGTGGATCAATATAAGGTTGTGTGTTCATATCTGATTACCTCTGATTAAGAAATTAGATATTACTAAAATAATAAAAGAAAGGTTTGGCATCATCATCTCCTATTATTTGTCCTTGAAACTCTGTGATTGGAGCGGTTTGCATTTGTAGATGCCAGATGGTTCTTGAAACCTGGTTGCTGAAATGAGGGATGTTTTCTGCCAGAACAGGTAGTTTTCCTATTAGGTTTTCTTTGGATATTCTTTTTGGATATTAGTTTTTATAAAACTTTCTTCATTTGTACTGTTTCAATTTTCAATCTGTATCCATCTTCTCTCTTCATGTTTTGTTAATGATCATTTACTAGCACAGTAGCTTGATTCTAAAATCTTGATTTTTGCAGTCAGCACATCTGGGCATGCTCAGAGTTACTGGTATTTTAGCAGTAATTTCCTTAAAACTGGGAACATAAAAGTGGGAAGACAGATTTTATTGCAATTCAACTAAAGTATTGATCTCTCCCTGTTCATTCGTCTGTCTTGTGGAAGTGAAAAAAAAAATCTCTAATAGTCTGTTTCTTCATTAAAACTAGCCTGTAGTCTAATAAGTTTGCCTACTCTTTTCATACTTATTACGAGTGATCCATTAGGCTCTCATCCATGTGTTTGCTCTGCTCTGCTCTTCTGTTACAATGGAGGCCTTCCAAGAAATAGCACGGCACCTGAAAAGCAGCCCCCTCCTGTGGAGCTTAGGCTTTGCTTCCATTTACATGATGATAAATGCAGAACAACTACAAAAGGGTCAGTCTTCTTACACTCCATCTCGTGCATAAAGCTAGTCACTAAAGCTCAAGTTTGCCATTTAGTCTTTTAGGGTATATCTGCTGTGAAAGTGTCAGTATCTGGGTATGATTCTCCTGGATGATCTTTCTTAAACAGTGATTTCAGGGTACAGCTGTTACCATTGTTCTTCCTTTATGGCTTTATTGTCCCATGCTTTGTTTCATCATTGCCTTTTTTTTTTCTTGGTTTGGAGATTTTGGTGTTATTGTTGCTCTAGAGATGTCTTTAGGATGAATTCTTTTTATTTCAGAGTATACCTAGGTATTTGCTTTTTCAGTCTATATGCAATCTGTATTTTGAATACATTAAATTTTTGGTTTGCTTTATATAGCATCTACTAATGTCTTATAACAGGAATAAAGCTGGGTTTTTTAAGCTTTGTCTCCTTCTGATTGAACACTTGCTGTAGTATCTGATGGGTTTCATATATCTCCTCTCAGCACTAGGCTTATATTTTCATAATACGTATTTACTGTTAAAATGTTAATATTAAGTATCGATTAAAACACACTATTGTGTGAAGCATGTGTGTCCTGGCACAGCAATTTTCTAGTGACTGCATGAAAGTGCTTCTATTTTTTTCTTTTAAGTCTTCTGCAATGAAATCCTGCTGGCAACTTATGATTAATCATTTTTCTTGCACCGTGATTTGTAACACAGCATAGCTTTAAATCCCACATGCAAATAGAGGTCTCTTGCTCTGCAAGACATGTGGGCATTTGTTCCACTGAGTAATGGGGTAAGATCAAAATGTCCAGTACAAATCAATATTAGGTACAGTCCAACATCACCTGTAGATGTGCACTGCACTAGAAAAGCTGACATCAAACGAGTCACTCTTCCTGCGGCTTTCTATGGCTTGTGCGTTGCGTGAGCTCTGACCTCCGAGCGGGTGTTGGTGTTTGCTTGTGCGTGTGACTTTGTGAGTGTTTTCTCCACGACTAGATGATAGAATTTACAATCATAAACCCTAAATGTCAAAGGACAGGTAACCCCTCAGGGTAGAGTTTAGGAGATTACAATGGCTGAAGACCAAGAGGTTTGTCTTCCCAACAAAGGGATGGATGTAACCAGAGCAACCTGCAACAGCTCTTTTAGTTTGGCTCTGGCTAAGAAATGAAAATTGTTTGTTTCAGTTAAATAGTCAAAATGGCCTGAATCAATCAATATAACTTTCATGTTCTTCTGCTACAGGCAGACCCTATGAAATGATTTCAGTTCTCAGCACTGGTGGAGAACACATACCAGTCTCACTTTTCCTGAAAGAGATCAGGCTGGGATGCTGACATAAAAACTCTATGCCACTGCTCTCCAGACAGCAATCTGTTTTTCTTCTTTTGTTTTGCATATTCCACAAGGAAGTATAGCTTAGACAGGTGGTTGTTTTGTTTTGTTTCGTTTTGTTTTTAAATAGCCATGCCTAGTGATTTACCTGAATCTAGCTAATGCATCTCTAAGCTGCTAGCTATTGTAATATATATACAGAAGGCAATCAGCAGCGTATTGCTCTTAGTGAAGAGATGAGTCTTGGTATTTCTCTAAGCAACCCTCTGTTCTTTTGAGTGTAGGAACTAACATAGAAGAGTAGATCAGCCTTTCGGATACTCCAGTATTCTGTCCTTTAATGCTGAACAGTTCACAGACACTGTAAACTGTTGTAGAAAGTCGGTGGTTTTTTTATTTTTTGCTGGGGGGGGGAAGGGTGTTGCTGTTGTTTATTTTTCTCCTAACTTCAGTTCACTATCTGAAAAGTGATGGTTTATGGCCCTTCAAACATCTGGAGATTTTGGTTTTGTTTCGTTATTTTCACCATGCTTTTGGATGTTCTTGTGAACCACACAAAGCAGATCTGCTTTTAACATCCTCATTAGGGAGGAGGAAATAGTTTGCTTCCAAAACCCTGTGTTCTGTTGTTTGTTACTGCAATTTTAAAAATAGCATGCTTAAAAATATATGAAATTTCTCTAGAGAATGCAGCCTGGTTCTGGAGGCTGATGGCCAGACTGTACTGCCAGGTATGATATAAATCAATAATAACTCCACTGATTGCAGGATCATTACTCCAGCATAACCAGGAGCAGAATGTGACCCTACAGTTAATTTCTAAAATGGCTTCTGGATTTATTGGAGCTGTGCATCTCTGCAGGACCTTTCCTGGCTTTGCTGCAGTGGTAGTCTGATGTAAATCAGATTTCCTTGCAGCTGAGAGCAGTGCTGATTATATATGAACCTCTAATAATGTTTGCTGGAGTTCTGTGTTCCTAGAACCATCTTAACCATTCAAACAACTTACCCTTCTGCCTGTGACCTGAAGAGAGAGGGAAGTGTTTTACAGTAGTAATAAAGACATTACATTAGATGAAGTTATTTTCAGTAGCTATATCAGGAAGACTGAGAGTCAATTATCCTGGTCAGGGTCATCTTTAGGACACAAGCAAAGAGGAAAGTTGAGACATCTATAATGTACCAGCAAAAAGATTTAAAGATGCTGTGTTTGCACCGAGTTCTTG
>NW_008596622.1:0-1719 GCF_000691845.1 Merops nubicus | reverse complement strand
CAGGAACAACTAGTGAGATCACTGATCATATTTTGGGAGCTGGAGAGCATTTCTTCAGTCTCTTTTTGGGTGTTCCTTGATCTCATGGACTCTTTTGCTCAGCAGAGAAAGGAGGCTGTGTGGCTTTCATCACCCATGGCAATGAATATTTGGTAGGCATAATATTGTTGAGGCTCCTTATAGTATTTTTAGGTTCTGTTTTGTGTATTTCTTGTTCCATGAATTTCTCCACTGTTGTAAAATCTGCTCTGTCTGATTTCAGAAACCTTTCCAGCATTGCTCTCTGCAGACCCTGTTTGCATGCTCACATTTGCATGTAGTTTGTATATATATAATTTCCCTATAGTAAGATTCTAGCTGCTTTTTTCCCTATTTTAAAAAATAATACTTACAAGATGTAGAAGATTAGCTTTCTGAAAGTAGCTTTGCTATTTAAGAGCCCTGGCTATTTTTTTAAAGTGAAAATTAGCATCCTGTAAGACAAAAGATACTGCTATTTCTGTTATATTTCATCTGCAGAGGGAAATGTTGCTTGAAGAAAGGCCATATGCAATGATAAGTCATTCTGCTACCTATTTTTAAGTATTCACATACTCCCTACTTACTGGAAAGAAATGGATGACAACAGAATGTCTGTTCTGACAATATGGCAGCTAAATCAGTAACCTCTGCCTCTCACAGTTGCAAGAAACTGATGATCACCCGGTGAATGGGACTGTGCAGCTGGAAGGGAAGTATAGTGAAGCTGTGCTGATACGAATCCACTGAAGAGCTTACTCAATAAGTGCCCCAGTTACTCTGTCTGCAAGACTGTCTATATTTTGGCAACCTTTAATTACATTGTCAAGTAGCTGCTTCTTTCTCTGCATACATCTGTGGTTTTACTGCACTTTTTAAAATATTAAAATTTTGCCTGAACTTTGTTTTCAGTCAAAATGAGGTGAGTGTTTGATTCCTATTTGATTAAATGATAGAAATACCAAATCTTTCGAGGATGCAGTGGAATCAGAGAAGCGTCATGTTCTCAGCAACTTATGGTGTGCCTACAAACATGCATTGTTTTACATTTCTAGCCCTTTTTCTTCCTTTCTGGGAACTGTTAGTGCACTTAGGAATTCAGCTGTGTGTGTAGTGAGGGGATTTCAGTCATGTTTCACTACCCCTTCGCTCTGAGTTAGTTCTGGCTGGTGTGTGCCTTTCTATACTCCTTGCACAAGTTAAAATGATCTGCTTATCCAAAGAATGAACCTAAAAAGCATAATCATCACTTGATCTGCCATTTTGAAGCATGACTGTCTAACAACAACTCAGTGTTTTATTTTGGTAGCACTGATTCACCTGAATTGATTGCAAATTGATTGCATTTCAGTAAACAGTACACCTATTTCTTCTTCAGTCTCTCTACTCAGCAACCACTTTGTCTTAAAAGTAGCAGCTGAACTGCTAAGGTAGCTGCTGCTGGAAAACAGGGAGACATAAGGAGCTAATCTGAAGGAAAAACAAACAAAAAAAATACCCACAACCATTGCAGAGTTGGCATTACCTTTAGATGTAGCACCACACTGGAGTTTGTCAGTATCAGTGGATTTCATCTACATCAGCACCCGAAGGGGAGAAGTCATGGAGCAAAAAAGGATGTTTTTCTGTTGAGATCCAGAACCTGAGTATGATTTTTCCCTTCTTTACTTCTTTTTTAGATTGGATGTTAGGAGGAATTTC
>NW_008596621.1:0-3504 GCF_000691845.1 Merops nubicus | reverse complement strand
AATATAATAGAGAGGGGTTTAGCAACACCATATTACTTGGCTGCAGGGCTACCTTCTCTAAATGTGGTGTTCTTCAAAAAAGTCCTACATACTGTTTAAGCCAACTTGATGACAAGCTGTATGATCTCTGTGAACTGTGCTCATAATAAAAGGGTTCCCCTTTTCATACTGTACAGGCTTCATAACCATAACATGTCCTAAATGCATCATCTGCTCTCACATTCAAACTTTTCATGTTCCTTCCAACTGAGCTATAGGATGAATTGCCTATTATTGAGAACATACAGCTAGAGATCCAGTTTTATGATCATTCATTCTAGTAGGAGTTGACAATAAGTCCCCCAGAACTGTCTGCACAACCTGTAGAATCAGTCTTAGCATGAAAATAAATACTGTAAATTGACAAGCTCAACTTCTACTTTTCTGTCAAGGCAAAGAAAAGAAAAAGGAGGGAGGGACTTTAGGAAATGAGTGACAGCATGAACACACTGACACAAAAACCATTGAGTGGGAAGCTGTCAATGTGGTCACTGGTGAATAGTTTCCTTCATTCCCATAATAGACATCCTTAAAAGCATAGACATGCATTCAAGGAAAGCTGATTTCCTAATGTTGAGACTTTCTCCCTAATCTGATACTATTTCTAGCATTAGATCCCTTGAGAAATTGGAACCACTACCCAGCCAAGATCACATTGGGTAAACCAGTTATCTACTGTCTGAACTTGGACTACAGGACTCCTCCATTTGACCTGCCACATTTCCCCAAATGTAGATAGTTGAGCACTCAAGGGCTCCAGTCAATGTCAACTGACAAGCTGAAAAAAGATGGACTGTGAAGACTACAGAATCCAGCCTCCAGCAGACTTACACTTCTCACCATATTGAGGTTATGGGGTTTGTCTTAAAATCCATAAATAAAATTAAAAAAAAAAAAATTGTTACAAGCTCTTCCTTGATCACTTATATCCATATGATCACTACAAATTTAAATTTTCAGGAATGTTTTGAACTAGACTCTAACAGGTAAAAAACATCTCACCGGTGAGTGCAATCTAATAGTCTGCATGCTTGTCAGAAGATCTTACATATTCTTAACACCTTCCTTCATAACTGCAGAACCAGAGTTCTAAAAGCTGTACAGGAAGGATGATTAGATTATCTAAAGTCTTGTTGTTACTGTTGGGACTGCTCCCTGCTATATGATTTATGTTCCTTTTTTTGGGCCCATTCGGTTTCGTCCCATTTTGTCGGTCCCGTGCCTTGAGAGATGTCTAGATGTCTAACAGAGAAATAACCTGTCAGGTTGAATTTTCTGCAACTTGTTTCTTACATACCTTCTCTTATTTATCTTAGGCTCTTTGTTATATACCTCAGTATCCCATGACATATTATTAAACAGCTAAATAAGAATTCATTGTTCATTAAAATATTTATAAATGTGAGGCCTATCTCCTTTTATTCATTGTTCACAGCAGAGTTACTTTTTTTGGTTACTATTGTAATCTGCACAAGTTCGCTACTCGCTTAATTAACTTGCTTGAAAACTACTCATGTTTTGGTAGTTTTAACTTTTTTGTTCAAAGTAACAGCGATGAGCTTAATAATGAGCTGTAATCTCTTTGAAGTCATACCTTCCAGACTCTTTATCATAGCTATTGTTCTTTGGAGACCCTCTACTTTACCTAGATCTTTTTGATAATAAGATGACTGCAGCAACCCAGACATAAGGTGCTGAAGATCAATACAATAGAAACTTTCCCTCTGAATCCTAGAAAAATTTAATTAGTTCATCCACCTGAATGTATTACATTCCCTCATTCCATGAAGAGCTATGAAAGCCTTATTAATACTATTCATTCCAGCTGCCTAACTCAGGGTTTGAGCCCTGCATGTTGTCTGCTCTCAAGGGAGCAGACTCCCTACAGTCCAACACCACCAGATTCTCGGTCCACTAAAAAAAGTGCTTCTAGTGGGTGCTTTTAATGTAGAAGCACAGAATAGTTCCTTATAGAAGGCACCTCTAGAGAACACCCTGTTCAATACCCCTGCTCCAGCAGTGTCAGCTAAAACAGGTTGCTCATGGCCATGTCCAGCTGTGTACTGCATATCTCTGAGGACCAAGACACTACAACCTCTCTGGGCAATCTGTTCCGGTATTCAACACCCTCACAGTATTTTTTTTGTTTTGTTTTCTTCTGTTTAAATATGTCCATCTGAGCTTTTCCAAATCTGTCTCAAATAGCAAACTCGTGTATAATGTGCTACACAATATCATTATTTCAGCATTTAACATTCCTGCCTTCTGATATTCATTCTAACCTGAAAAAAACAATTAACTTCATACATGTAGTAGGGTATTTTCTTAGAAATTTGTCTTCTCATTTCAAAGCTTTCCTAATGTGTCTTCTGATTAAACTGACAGCTAGCTGGAATTTGTTTCTTGGATTGGTATATGAACGTTAAGAGAAATATGAGCATTCCTCTTCAATGAGACATTTTGGTATGGACTTTTGAACATGACTTGGCACCAAAAAGAACATAAAGGGATGCTGAGTCAAAGTACTCAAAGGAAATAAGAAAAAATTCTCTCTAGGATATAACACCACAACTACAATAATGCTTGGGACTTATCAAACTTATGTCCAGCTACTGGACATTTTGCAAGAGGAATTGCAGTTGTCACTAGGTTTTACAGGATCCATACTTTGAGAACAATTGCTACAGCAGTGCTTTAGAATCAAATGAAGAATGCTTTAATGTATTCATCTTTTATTCAGGGAATGGAGAATTGTAGGTGCCTATGTCTGAGATCAGGAACTGCAGTTATGCTGCATATGGAGAAAACATTTGAATTTGAGAGCACAGAAAAACAAAACTTTTGAACTAAATCACATGAGAAGAAGCTGCCTGCCTGGCTGGAAAATGAGATGAATCAAACCTATGAGGCAGCTGAATTACTGGATAGTACAAAAATATATAAATAAATAATGATGTTAAAGGTTTGGTGGCTTATACAACTGTCAGCATTGGCAGTCTCCTGCCATCAGTATAAATGCACTGGGCCAATGAACTCACAAAGATGAATGCAATTTCTCCTCCTGAGCAGTACTGTGGAAGCAGACTGACAAAGTGAAGAGGTAGATGGTTAGATGTGAGTTTGCAGTGACTGACAAGCTGGAGAATTAAAGAATTTGACAATTTTATGTATCAATAGCTGGAAAAAAAGTGACAAGTGGTGTCCCTCAAGGGTCCGTTCTGGGAGCGGTGTTGTTTAACATCTTCATCAATGACACAGTCAGTGGCATCAAGGGCACCCTCAGCAAGTTTGCTGATGATAACAAGCTGGGTGGTGCAGCTGACAGGCCAGAGGGACGAGAAGCCATCCAGATGGACTTGGACAGGCTGGAGAGGTGGGCTCAGGTGAACCTCATGAGGTTCAAGAAGACCAAGTGCAAGGTCCTGCACCTGCGGAGGGGCAACCAGCATTACCAAAACAGGCTGG
>NW_008596620.1:0-2103 GCF_000691845.1 Merops nubicus | reverse complement strand
TCCATGAGGTTCCCCTCCACCCAGCTCCATTCCTGAAAGACCTGTACCATGCTTTACATTAAACATTATTATTATTCAACCTTTCTAGACAAACTTCCATAGGCAGAAGATCTGACAAACAAGCACAGCCCCAACACGACCTGCTGAGCCCAACAGGGCTGTGCCAGCTCCTCTCACCTGCAGGCAGGTGAGATTTTTGGTGGATGGTGCCTAATCTTTTCCAGCTCACACTCCGACTGCAGATCTTTGATCTCAGTCTTTGCAGCCTGTAGCTGGGAGAGAAACCAAAATAAATCATTGGGGTTATAAAGGAGAGAGCCCAATGGTTGCTGTGAGTACAGGAATTTGTCAGGCAGAGAGAAGACACACACAAAAGCTTCAATATTTGCAAAGGTTTCTAATTTACAGTGAAGAATTAGGATGAGATTTGTGTGGAGAGGTTATTCCACATCTGTTTTCTGATTTAATGAAAGGCTTCTCACATTTCTCCAAAGTCCTTGAGTGCACCTTAAGTTAGTCTTCCTCGTGTGAGCAGAGTCCAGAGCTGAAGAGCTCTTGGGAGTACCTGGCTTTGATCACAAAGTTGCAATACTTCCTTGGTGACCAAAGTACAGAAATAAAACAAGTTCTTCACGTGCAGATACAAGAGCACACACAGAGGTTTATTATTTTTAAGCTCCTCTGAGTCTTCCTGATCAGAGCAAAACTGATTTTTGAGTGTGCCTAAAACTGAAAAGCATTTCTCCTTTTTTTTTTTTCTTTAAATACACTTTTCAGGGTGTGATTTCTCCCCGAGGCTGGGTGTGTGAGACGAGGACTGGAGGAGGCGGTGCAATGGGTGCCGGAGGTCAGCAGAGGGAGTCGCGTCCTCTCCCATCCCCAGGCATCGTCCCCAGCCCCTGAGCGGCCCAAGGACAGCAGAGCAGGACGGGTTTGGGTTTCCACAACTTACCTCTCCACCCTGCGGGCTGCTGCGGCAGCCTGTCACACAAACACACACAAACGAGCTTATAGATACACACCCAGGCACGAGTATGGAATATTTCAAAACGTTTCACCCAGCCAGAGGCATTCTCTAAACACTAAACCATCTCCTTAGGCTAAAAAAAAAATTCTGAGTAAATTAAACACACATTTAAAAAGTTCCTTCAAATGTGTGTTTAATTTACTCAGAATAATTTTCTCTCTACAACAAAAGTCCCATATATTCTCTCTCTCCCTTCATCTTTGATCTGACTGTAGATCCTTGTTTTCTTTTAGCTCTTGAAATAGAAATCTTACCTGTTTCAGTTTTCTTAAGTCAGTATCTTCCTTCCTGAACTTCACACAAGTATTTACAGAAACAAATACATAGACTTCTGCTGCAGATTGGTGCCGTGCTGAGCTGACAGCTAAAGCCCAGGGCTGCTGCTTGCCTGTGTGGGCTGCAGGCCATGCCCAGGAGGCATTTAGCAGGAGCAGCACAGTCACTGACCTGGCAAACACCTGCTGCTGGGCTGCAGGCAACGAAATCCCCTGGGCAGCAGCAGCCACCTCTGCTCCAGCACTCCCTCTGCTCACCCCACCAGCACCTGGGACTGCCCGAGTCGCTGCTGGGTCCTGAGGAAAGAGGCTCTGAAAGGACACGGTGTGAGAACCAGGACAGATGAAATAGGATGATGCCCAGTCGGGTTTTTTCAACCACAGGGGAGGAGCAGCCTGAAGGGCACCTGGGCTGATGATGGTTCTTCATTTGCTGCAGCCACAGAGTCTTCAGGCACAAGTCTCTTGTCAATAGCAGCTTCAGTCTTCACAGCAGCTGAAGAGTAAAAGAGGAAACAGCCACAATGTCAGCAACGAGCTCTGAGAAACCAGGGTGTAAATCTGTGAAGACATCACACAAAGCCTTCAGCCAAAGCTGAGAACTCTGTGTCTGGAAGGAGAAGGTCTCTTACTTATGCTGGTCAGTAAAAGCTCAGAGAGTATTGGGGAAGGAATGCAGATTTTACAGGGTGGGAGAGCCTGGCTCCTTGTGTTTGCACCAAAGAATCTGTTTCAGAGGCTGCAGTCAGAGGTGAGGGGAGGGGGAGAAACCCACTCACATTAGTAAGTGATAGCATAAAA
>NW_008596619.1:0-2896 GCF_000691845.1 Merops nubicus | reverse complement strand
TGGTGCTCATAGATGGTGAAAAGCAGTTGTTCCATCAGAGGTGTTTTCTAGCACCTCTCTCTACTCCCTGTTCCTTCCTTTCTATTCACCCCTTTGTTATTCCCCTTTGTGCAGTCTGTCCTCTCATTTGTTATTTAGCTCCTTTAGCATTTGGACAGCCAGATCTGTTTGGCAGGTCTTGCTGTTCAGAGACTCACACCAATACCTTGGTGTCCCACCAAAGTCTTCTAGGGGATGAGCCCAGCTTCCAGCACCTGCATCCTTCATAGTTTGCCTCTCTGCCATGGGGCAATGAAGAGACATGTACCCACACTCCCCAGCTTCATTTCTCTTTTGCTAGGTAAATCACCTTTAGTTAGTCCAGCAAGGAGATCTGGCCTCCCATCCCTTGGTCTTCCTGTGGATGCAGCTGGTCCTTGGATCAGAAGGGACATGTCAGTGAAACAACCTCTTCCCCAAGGCTTGGCAAGAAGTGTGCCATTCAGGACAGGAGGGTTGTAGCTATTTCTTCCTTCCTTGCTTCCTTCCCCCTGGAAAACCTGATCCTGCCCATCCCTAGCTCATCCTTGGAGACCCACTTCAGAGAATCGTAGCACCAAGAAAGTGATTGAAGCCACCAACTTAGAGATATCTCCACCATCACTCCGAGGTGCAGATGTGGGCAAGAAAGATGCAGAGTCTCATCCTCTAGCAGCCTCATCCTCCCCTCTCTGCAAGTACAAGGAGCCAACCAGTTTGAACTGAAGGCTGACAACATGTGAGGGTCGTGGAGGGGCAATATTCCTGGAACCCCTCCCTTCCACAGCTCCCTTCCTCCATCACCCCTCCAGATAAACCCTGCCCTGTTCTATCACAACCATTCTCAGTTTTCTCTTCAGTTCTGAGTCAGTGCTGTTGATTTTCTTCAAAATAGGAAATACAAGGGGTGGATTTGTTGTTTGGTTTGTTTTTTTTTAATTGAGCACTCATTTGCAGCAAAGAGAGAAATGAAAACTTGCATCAGAGGAGCACACTAGTGCAGAACAATAGCAAAGATCAATAAACAGTTCAATCCTTTCTGAGAAAACAAGTCAGAGGAAACCTCCAGGAATCAAGTAAAGTGCACATACACATGAAGAGCAAACCCCAAATGCTCTGCATATTAATTCAAGCCAACTGCTTTTCCAGAGTAGAGCTTGAAAAACATAAACATGTTGCTACAAAAACAGGAAACTGGCTGGCATTTCCCAGCCTTCCTTTCACAGCTTTTGAAGGTATTTGATAAGAGTTCCTCTCAGTCTTTTGAAGTCAGGGACAGTCCGTTTCCAATGCCAGTTGGAAGGCAGAGTCATCGTTTTCAGAGGAAAGAATGGATCCAATCCCTGCTACAGAAAGACCAAACTCCACCTTACAGGTCCCAACTCCTCCTCTGATGGGACAAAGCAGGTCAGAAGATGCCTGAGAACTCCCAGGCAAAGTGTTTCTGGTCAAGGGGAATGTTTAAAGAACAAATACCCAGAGGAAATGGAGTTGGGCTCTGAGAAAGTGGTGCCTTCTGAAGTCAGCTGTTTTATCATAAGCATGACACATTTAACACTTAAAGCCTTTTCCAGCCTCAAGTCCCAGTGGCAAAAAGTCATTTCAAGCAGAAATCTGGCTCCACCACTTGGATATTTCCATTGATTTTCCTTGGCAGCTGCATGGATGTTCCAGGGACTGAGGCCATGGAAAGGGCTTAGCTCAGCAGTTCCCAGGTTGTAGAAAACCTTCAGGTCATTTAGAGGGGTCTACATACACACACAGGCAAGCTGAACCCATGTGTGCAAACCCACAGATACTTAGACATGTCTTGACATCTTTTCTTGGGGCAAGCAAGCAGCTGTCTGGGCAGCAAACACAGCCTGGAGAAGAGAAGATTGAGAGGACATCTCCTCAATGTTCACCAGTATCTAAAGGGCAGGGATCAAGAGGCTGGGGCCAGACTCTTTTTGTGGTGCCCAGCAACAGGCGAAGGGGCAATGGACACAAACTGGAACACAGGAGGTTCCATCTGAACAAGAGGAAAAACTTCTTTCCTGTGAGGAACTGTTCCTGTGAGCCCTGGAACAGGCTGGCCAGAAAGATTCCACACCCACCAGGATTAAATCGTGGGCAACCTGCTCTAGGTGGCCCTGCTTTACCAGGGGGTTGGACCAGATGATCCCCAGAGGTCCTCTCCAATCCCTACCACTCTGTGATTCTGTCAATACATCAGCTTCTGCCCCTGCTCACAACTCAGTGCTGACTCAGGGGTCATTGCCAAGATGCCATCTTTTCCTCCTCCTGGAGAATACCCCTACAAAAGAGATTAGCTGGTAGATAACTTTATTTCTGGGTTAGACAGCCACCCTCCTAAGTACCTCTCTGTGGCAGTTTAAAAGAGCTCAGCAGAGATATTGCCACGTGCTGCAATGAGCACATCATTCTGCTCAGGGGGTGTGTCCTCTTGCTAGGTGAGACCCAAACTGAGCTGAGTGACCTCTGCTCCTCCCTTCTCTTCCTAGGAGAACATTAGAATCTGAACTGCCACCAGGCCAACAGTAGCTGTTGCAGATGGAAAGCAAAGAGACAGTGGTGGTTCAGATGTTTAAGCCCATTTCCATGGCTATGTAGACAAAATTTGTTCTTCTAAGTGTAGACAAAGCTGTGACCATCTATTCTTGAAGAGCATCTGTGCTAGGCCAACCAGCCAGCAGGTCCTGGGAAGATCTGAGGAGAAAGCTCCTGGAAATTTCCCAAACTCTTCACAAGGACATCAGGCCCTTAGTTCCCTACAGTAAGAATATGCCTTAGAAATAAAACATGCCAGTGAATCTCCAGTTTGTATTCTTATTAGGTGTTGTGTTGTCCTTCCTTCTACAGTCATTAGCTCCTGGTG
>NW_008596618.1:0-9599 GCF_000691845.1 Merops nubicus | reverse complement strand
TCCAACCTAAAGGATTCTATGATTGCTATGAAGACAGACAGAGTTGGGGCTGTTCAGTCTGGAGAAGAGAAGGCTCCAAGGGGACCTTATTGTGGTCTTCCAGTACCTTAAGGGGGCCTACAGGAAAGCTGGTGAGGGACTTTTGAGGATGTTAGGTAGTGATAAGACTAGGGGGAATGGAGCAAAACTGGAAGTAGGTAGATACAGATTAGACATTAGGAAGAAGTTCTTCACCATGAGTGTGGTAAGACACTGGAACAGGTTGCCCAGGGAGGTGTTGGAAGCCCCATCCCTGGAAGTTTAAGGCCAGGCTGGATGGAGCTCTGAACAACTTGATCTAGTGGGAGATGGGGCTGGAACTTGATGATCTTTCAGGTCCCTTCCAACCCTGACAATTCTATGATTCTATGTAAACAAGCTTGGTACAAGCTTTTCAAAGTACTAAGTGCAGTGTTCTGAAGTGTTAGCTACAGATTGATTTGCAAACAAGGTTTTGGTTCCCTCAGGCAAGGGGCTTATGTACATTTAGCTCTCAGTATACATATTTAGTGATTTCAAGTGTACAGTCCTATGAGTTAGCATATTTTTAATAAATATCAGATAAATTCACTTACCCATAAAAAATTGTAGTGCAACATTGTCTACTAGAATATGGTCCAGAGGGACTGTGCAAAGTTTTCCAAAGTTTGCTGCCAGTTTCACAGTATCTATTTCCTGTAGGAAGAAGTTCAGTCTGTTCATAGGCTTTATATTTCTAATCAGTTTTCACACGTTCTACTTACCACAAAGCAGACGTGATAAAAATAATTTATGTTGTCAATAGTAAAGCAGGCTCTCTATAGTTGGTTATTTTCACAATTTCTAACAAATGCAGATTGAAGATGTGGATCATGAGGTCATGTTCTCCTAACTATTTGCCTTCAACACGGATGATTCCTGCCACATGGGCAGCTAGCTTCCAACACTGCCATTCCTGTGATACTACATAGGTCAAATTAACTCCAAACTCCTCAAAAACACTGACAATGGCATGAAAATGAATTAACAAGATGAACCAATTTCAACATTCAATGGAGGACAGGTCACCAAAACCTAAATTCACCTCTGCCCAACTTTCTTCTGTCAATATGACATTTCTTACTATTACAGTAATGTTTCTGGGTCCAGCTACAGAACAGTATTTTTAGCAGTTAATATGCACAAGATTACATTATCTTGGAGCCACATCTAGGGACAATTAAGAGTAAGAAACTAAGCAAAGTCAAACAGACCAAGTCTGTCAGCCTTAAAAATATAAAAAAAAAATATAAAGCAAACAGTATGAGGTTCCCAAATTTAACATCTAGTTTCCCTTAGTGAACTAAAGATGTAAATATGTCTAACAAAAGGCATGTCTAACATGGAGGCATCTACAAGACATTGCAAAAGAATCAGCAGTCGGCAAGAAAAAGATCTTTGCCAAAGACTAAGCTCATGGCACACAAGGTATGCACTAGAGCAGACAAACTGAATCTAGGTGTACGAGTACAAAGATGCTTTACGTCTATGTAACATTTTGGTTTAACTCTTGAATTGAGAAGGTAAGAGTAGTTTTAAGATGTACTGTACTGATGTATCTAAGGTGCTAAAGCCAGAATGCCAATTAAGTCTATACATGTGGACCTTCAGAATTTTTTTCAATACTTTAAGTGCAAATATAAGGCTAACTTCAGTGGTACAATGTATTCCTATGACTACATACTTCAACTTGTTTCAAAACACAGAATCAAATGTAGACTGAACTAGTACATCATTTGCAATTGCACTCTTTTTGAACAAAAAAAAAAGTCTAAACCACTTACTTTTCCTGACTGCAACCTCTGAATTCTTGAATCACATACTTTAATAACATACAATAAACTGTTTATTTGATTTTTTATAGTGTTGATATCTGAAAGCAAAAACAAAGAGTCAGCAATGAAGATGAATAAACTCCTGCTCTGAAATACTATAAAAATATAATTCAAAAAGTGAAATACAACATAAAAATACATAAGCTCTGAAGAGAAGGGGTTTTTCAGTTTAAATATCTTACTGATGGAAGTGAACAAGAAGAAATACTTTTCTTTTTCCTTTTCCAGATTAACTGTTAGCTGACTACCCATTAATTATTACTGAAGTATTACTGAAATTCTGAACCACCAGTCAGGCAAGTTTCAGTTCAATGGAAGTACACATACTTAACCAATTAGTCTATATTTAAAAACAAAACCAAACCCCACTTCTGAAGATTCAAGTTTAACACTCCACATTTTTCCAATAAAAATATTTTCTACTATGCTGCAACAAGGGTTCTACTTTCTAAATTTTAGGAATATTCTTAAAGATCATGCTGGTAAATGCATTTCACATTTTGTAAAACAATATAGCACTAACCATCTCCCGCTGTATCTAGAGATCGAAGATACTGCAGTTCTTCACTTGCTTTATCTTTCACTGCTTCCAACTCCCCTATATTATCACTTAATTTAATAATATTCATAAAGGCCTCATAGTTACAGTTGGAATCACGAATCTGAAACAGGAAGTTTTATAGTGTGAATAATGCAAAACAGCTAAAAGCACATTGCCTGAATTTTCATTAACTGAATTATTTTGACACAGCACTGCAAAGTAGCATTTTGAAAACATTCTAATACTTCTAAACCTTATTTTTGAGACTAAAATTTGACATGGACCAAGAAAGAAGCAGCAGGCACACAGTCAAAAAGCTATTTCACAACATCATTGTTGTACTTCTGGAAAACAGAAACAGACATGAAAAGTCCATCAACCTACTTAATGAAGATCTTGTCCAAAACCCAATGAACCACCTTCTGCTATTACCCATCTTCTTAGCTAAGTAGGCAGAAAATGGTGAGACCACTGAAAAGCTTTCAGCTCTGCCATGGTTCCCTCCAAGTGTATATGCTCCCAATGTAATGGCTTCTCAAGAAACAGAACTACAAAAAGAATTAAAGCATTCTACAGTTTATTCATAACCTACAGGGGGCGAGGGAAGGAAATGACCGAATTAATATCCTCTCCAAAACCCTAATTCAGATATCCTTGTAAATACTACTAATCTTTCCCAGTATTGGCATAGGGTGAACCTGTTCTAGGGACTCAAAGGAATTTGTGCAAGTGAAGAAAGCCTGCTGTGCTGCCCAGGTCACTGGAAGCTGTCCTGACTGCAGTGTGGATATCATGGGAAGGTTGGCAGCTTTACAGCATGCACACAAAGCTGCAGAGGATTGAGTTGTAACATTGTCTTTACCAACCAAGAGTAAAAAAAGTCACTTCACCTCCACCTTTCACAAACCCTCACTTGGACATGGAAATATAATACTTTGTACTGCAAAAGTGCAGGATGTGAGTTGCACATAGAGAGAATGAAGACTGGGTACTTCTGAGTAAAGTAAATGAAAAATCTTCCTAGACATCTGCTTTTAAAAGTGACAGTACAAGCAATCCTTGATCTTTTAATGTAAAAACCTTTACATTTTGTTAAAACTTAAATTTCACAGTGAAGAGAGTCAAGTTTAGATTAACTTCTAATTTTATATCGAGGCTTTGTATTTTACTGCAGAATTACTATTGAACTGTGGTGTACCTGAAAACATGGAATTACACTTCTCATTGTCAGAAGTTGATTTTTTTCATTCAAATTTAGTTTTATGTCAAAGGCTCAAAAAAAAGACAGAACTTATTTTAGTCATGTCTACTTTTGCCCTTAATTTCTGCAACAATCTTCTTTATATAAGACCCATATTAAAATCTTTAAAGCATTTACTCTTCCTTATCTTTCCCCCAGCCCATTTACTTACTCATCTCAGAAAGCAATTATGAAAATTAATATTTGGGACATGACCATCATAACAGAAAGCTGTATAAAACCCTCAGAAATCTATCTTTGGATGCAGCTGGGGGCAGTACTCAGTAAATAAAGAATGAGGCCAAGTTACAAATTAAGAACATACGTAGGAGGAAAGGGGAAACAAAAATTGAAAAGCTTGGTCCATAGGAGCAGCAGCATTTTTTATGAAAGCTAGGTTCCTGTAGAAAAGCAGCATGCAAACTGTTACATGAAATGGAGGTGTCTGGAGTGAAGGAAACATTGTGTACACACTTGCAATCCAAGCATAAGAGCTTTTACTCTGAAATCCAAGGGTGATTTCAGCATAGTGCTTGAACGTGCACTGTAAGACTAAAATATATTAATAGAAGTAAAAAGAACTTGGGGAAAGGAGAAAAAAATATAAACTTGATTTGTGACCTGTATGGTTAGTAAACTACAAAAGCAAGTTTTAACTTGCTTTGCAAAAAGATCAATAACATTGAAGTCTGACTATTCTCTTTATGTAAATTTTACTATGTATTACTGCTTTTAAAAGATTGTTTGGGTTTTGTTTTCTTTTCTTTTTCTTTTTCAGGTGCATTAAAGAAATAGCAAAGTAAAGACTTTGTTCCATCCCACTCAATTTATTAAGGGTTACCACAAATACCCCTAAACAAATAACCCTGACATTCCTTTGCAAAAGAAAAAAAAACTTCCAATCTTACTACTTCTCATTCTGGAGGTCTCCTAAGCTTTAAAAGACACATCCTAAAAATGGTCACAGGAAAAACTTCCAAGGTTATATACAAACTTCCTGAAGAGCTAAGTAAAACAGTCATAGGACTCAACTTTACACTTCTGTTCTCAGTCAGACAACTTTTGCCAAACAACCACCACACAGAGTACCGAGAGAGCATGAACATGTGTGTGTACATACATATATAAAAATATAAATATTACAGCAGCCCTAAATTCACTATCTCTGCCAATATATCCATTGGTAACTTTTGCATCTGCCATGATTTCAAGGAATACAACTAAAGCTTTTTAAGAAAGTATCCTGGAAATACCATTAATTTTAAACATTACAAGTCTTACCATCCATATGACATACTGATTAATATAATCAGGATCACTGAGCTGGTTTATTAATGGAAGAAGAATTCCTCGGGAGAGGATTTCCTGAAAAAACAAATTACAATAAATCTTTTTATATAATTATAAACCTAATATAACTGCAACAAATAAAAAATCAACATAAAGGCTAAATAAAAAACATGTAATTAGAGAACATAATCAGTAGGCACTAGCATATTCCCTTCCAATTAACATTAGAAGATACCGATACCTCAAGAAAAACAACATCCATTTCATCACACTTTTCTAGTGCTGTTAGAGGTAAAAAAAACTTTGCCAACATTTCAGAAACTGTTCTCTGCTATTAAACACTTAACAACTTGTACTGCATTTAAAGTAACCTACTAAATTTGTTTTATGACATTAAACCAAAGCATTGGGATAGCCCTTTGCGTTTGTACTTACCCTGACAAAGTATCGCATGATCTTGTTCTGGAAGTCTCCAGGAGGTAGCAAAATATACAGTAAAACCTCACACAGATCCCTTAGGAATCCTAGGGAGATAGAACAAAAAACCTTCAGCACAACTTCGTATCATGTCACATCTTACCTGCTATAATAAAAAAAACAGATATATCCTTAAGATTTAATGCAAATAAAGATGTAGTCATATATATTCTTATAGTCCAAGCAGCACAGTAACGTCTTTCAAACTGAACATAAGCAGCAGTGATGTTAACCCATCTAAGACAGTCTCAAAACCAAGGCAAAAAAAAAATTCCAAGGGGAAAAAAAAAAAAAAAAAAAATCACACACAACTTCAACATGTTTTCTTTATTTAAGATGTACAGTTGGTTCCCCCCACCCCCAGTTTGCTTCATACTTCTTCTAAACAGATAAAATGATTTTTTGAACAAAGGCTATGGAGTAGTGATAAAGAAAGCAGACCTAACAAAAAGCAGTAAGAATCTGCAAAGCCATCTTCTGTCTCCCAGAAAACATTTCTGTTTGAAAATTCTCCTAATGAAAAGACAAATAGCTATGTTCATACCTCATTATACCTATACCATTAGTATGTACAAACTGGAGGAAAGATACATGTATAGTAAATCACAGTTTGCAAGGTCACGAGCTAAGAACTCGGCGTATTTCATATTGTGAACACAACCGCTAGTGTTTTAAATTTAGTCTGCTATATTAAAATAACTTCAGAAGATAATACTGAGAGACCTTCTTCATCTTTGGGAGACGTGCAGACTAGATCACGACAGACTTCTTTTTCCATTTCAACTTCAACCTCAAAGAATGTATCTACAAGTTCCTCAGCTTGGTCTATACAAAAATAAAAAGAAACATTTTTTAATAAATACTAGAAACTTGAGAGTAAACTTCAGTTATAAAATAAAGCTACCTATATTCCACACATATAAGATACCTGCCTATTTAGACTCAAATATTTAAATTATTACCTTTCATCTGATCACCTTTCTCTGCTATTCTTTGCTGAGCTTTTCTGAAAACTCGAAGATGAGTGCCAAAGTCATCAACAAGTCGTGTAGTGAAGTAAGGCTGCCAGTCAGTTTCCTTTGACCTATCAGAAAAGGACATCCATGAAAATGTATTTTTATCCTGAACACAAAGAAGAAAACAAACTTATACTCTTCCTTCAACTCTCCCAAAAACCATACTGATAGTAAACATGAAAAAGCAAAGAAATAAATCAGCTTCCTAATTGCCTATCCACAAAAAACAAATATTGTAAAATATCACTCTCAGACCACATGAATACTTATGATTGAATTACTTTAAAGTCAACATTAGTATCTGGAGTAGCATTCTGACTCATGACACTGTCAAATATCTGTGAAAGCTCCTGATATAAACAGTCTACAATCTAAAACTAAAAGACTCCCTGGGTCTTTTTCAGCCATGCTGTCTACCATTTTTGAAAGCACCTAAACAAAACAATTTGTCTTAATTTGCAGTATATGCATAAGAAAAAACACATCTCACTTTAAACTACAAGAGACCTAATATCATCCACAACTGATTCCACAGCTTATACGGGAGGTAATTAGCTCACATCTCCAACAATGCACATAGGTTAGAATCAGAAAAGAGCCACTGTTACATTTGCATAAAACTATTTCCTTAGTGGTACGAAAAAGGTGCATGTACATTCTTAAGATATCTGTGCCTTACTAGCCATACTGAAAAGTCACTTGTCCATTACAAGCTTCATGAAGCTAGATATTAGCAATGGCTTTTACTCTGCCTTAAGTATTCTACTACCTGAATTCTCCGAGATACCGACTTTGCTATAGCAAAATCCCTCCACAATGCTTCCTATTTGTGTTTGCTCCCTCACCTGCTCTTTCTTCCCCCACAGAGGGAGAATGGGATAAGGAATTCAGGAAGAGAGGGAAGCCTACTGCAAAATCTTCATGTGGAAAAAAGAAGCAGAGCTCTCTCAAAGGGCAGTCAAAACCCATCAGTAATCCGAATTCATCTGCACAATGAATAAACCACACAAACCCACCAGGTGGCAGCCTTACATTATTCTCCCAAGTATGCAACTATCGGAAAAAAAGAAATCCCACTGTACTCATTCTCTCCAGAAGCTCACAGGATATATGAAATTAGAGAAGAGAGTACTAATCTGAGACTGCTAAAGCTATATCCAACTATAGTCATAAATACACTACATCACTTTCTCTTAATAACAAGAGCAGCAACTGCAGCCCTGGGAAACTGATTTGATTTGTACAGAACACAACTGCACAGGGATGGTGGCTATTTTTGAAGAGATATGGTACTGTAGGAAAAAAAAAATTTGCTATAACTTAACTTTCTTGGACACAAACCCAGTGCTTCATAACATTCAATGAAATAACTTCACCAAATACACCAAGACACTAAAGTTGGGCAGCCAGATCCCTTTGATGTGAGCACAGGATTACCTGCTGTAACAGACAGTTTACCTAGCCTTGTTTTCACTATTTCCAGCACTGTTTCCTAGTATTTCCATTATTTGAAAAATCGTGAGGTTTTATTATAATTAATTATTCCTAGAATTAAAGCTAGCTCTTTGACCTCTCTTACCAGAAAAGCACACTAACCTACATTTTCAGCTCAACAGATAAGGGGTAACAACACCTCAAAATTGCTAAGAAGTTTATTACATTTAGATGACCCACAACCTCTTCTGAAGAGAAAACAGGTAACAATCATCACAGTGGCATCAACACTTGAAAAGACATATGGTACCTGGGCTGAAAAATGAGCCATACTGAAGAAGATAGCTTCCCACACAAGTTCCCTGACTGCCTGGTACTTGAATAAGGAACAGCAGAAAAAAAGATGGAACAATTAAACTACCCATTTGTTACAAATCAACCCTGTTTTAAAAAAAAGTTACCTATGAGACACATCATTTTGTCGCCCAGACTATCATTCATTTGAAAATCCTCCTTTTTCTTACACACATAAGAGTAATGCCACTTTTAAAAGTTATTTGAGCTGATACAGATGTTTGAATTAAAGGCTTTGAGACCAATTTACCTTGGGAATAGTCCCGCTGTTTATATGAGTGGACCTGGACATAAAAAGGTGCTGATTCATGCAACTCAATGCTGAAGTTGCAGAAAAAAAGCTATTCAGTAATTTTACACATTAATCTCAATTTTGAAAAGGACATTTTGCAACAGACAATGACTACAAACACCACCTCCATTCATTCCCTAAGGGATCAAAAGACTGAAGTTCTTAGATGATGATCTTGACATTTTACATGTTCTTTTCGTAAGGTGCACTGAGCTGTGCCAACACAGAAACCTCATCACCTATCTACCAACATGCAACCCACAGAGGTATCTGACCACTTGCTTAGACAGTGTATTAAGGTAAATGCAAATAATCTTACCTGGCAGAAAACTGAACAAGTGCATACTGAAGAGCCTGCCTGATTTCCAGAAGAAACGATTCATCGTCACTTAGTGTGTAATACCAGTACTGCACGTAGTCTCTCAGGGAAAACTGTATTACCTGAAAATGGAAAGGAAAAAATAAAGATGAACAAACAGAAGACAACAAACTATAAAATAGCTTTTTGTGCCTCAATGTAGCAGCAGTCTTCTTAAAAGGTTAACACAGTGAACCATACTATCATGAAATTGTGAGTGAACCAATGCAACTCACATACTGAACCCTCTTTCTCACATCAGTTTGCATCCATTCATCACTACTATGCTGAGATGCTATAACATACAGAAAACAGACTTAAACATTGCCCAGTATCCTGGCTCATCCTCAATGATTTTTCATTTACCACTCAATTATGAAAAAATTTCTCAACTTCTATTTTTCTCTCGGCTAACTACTTACATATTACATGTCAATACTTGCAAAAATAAAAATAGGTTAAATAGTCCTGGTTAGAACTTACCTGTTGCAAAGGCTCATCAATTATATTTGCACCCGTCAGTCTTCTGTCAATCTTAATGGGTTTGGCTTCATGTTTCATTTCTTCTATGCACTTGAAAGAGATTAGGAAATATAACTCTGCAGGTTTTAGCTATAAGTAAAAACCAACTCTACTGTTAATGATATATATATATATATAAAAAATATATATAGAGACATATGTGTGTGTGTGTATATATACACA
>NW_008596617.1:0-3502 GCF_000691845.1 Merops nubicus | reverse complement strand
GGGCCGGCACCCGGCAGCTGCGTTTCCTGCGACTAACGCCCGCTGGTGTCTGTCTCCGGCAGTGCTGCATCTGGTCCTGTTCTATGAGAACCGGCTGCAAGACCATCACCTTGTGATCCCCTCGGTGCTCCAGGGACTCCGAGCGCTGGTGAGCGCACACCCCACAGTGCTGGGATGTGCTCTGGAGTGATGCTCCGGGGAGCTGCAAGGCCTGGGGATGTCCTGAGCAGGGCTCAGCTGGGTTGTCGGCTCCTGCCTGGCAGCATTGCCCTGTCTCCTCCACACTCCTGCTGTGCCCCTTGCAGAGGAGACTGCCTTGATCTCCTGTCCGATGCTGGTATTGGGGCAAGGATTCCCTGGCCGCTCTGAGGAGCAGCACAGATGAGAGGCATCTTGTCCTGTCCTGTGGGGGGGGTGGTGAGCTCTCCCTGGTGTATAAGACACTCCTGCAGGTGCCTGCTGCACAGAAGCAGGTCTGTTATACTCCTGCTATCCTGGTTTTCTATTCTCACTTCTCTTTTCCCATCCCCAGAGCATGTGTGAGGTCCTGTCCCCAGGGCTAGCGGTGTCTGTGCTCAAAGCCATCTTCCAGGAGGTACATGTCCAGGTGAGCAATGCGATTTCCCCGTCCTCCTGTCCCTACTGCCTGGGTGTCTGAGGACTGAGAACATTCAGTGGCAGAGCAGTGTTGTGTGTCCCTCAGTGCAGGGCAGTGCTCCTGTGGAGCTTGGAGGCAGCGTGTCTCGCTGCAGAGTGAGAGGCAGACAGCAGCTGAGGATCCCGTTTGGCCCTTGTCCTCTCTTTTCGCAGGCCTGAGGGTGTTATTTCCTTTGCCTTGTTCACCAGCTTGTGTTTAAGTGCCCTCAGCACCCAAATTCTCCTCCAGTTTAAGACTGCTTACACTTGCAGGGCCTTGGGCAGTATGTGTGGCTCTGGTGTGACTGTGATGATGCATTCCAGTGGTGACGGACAGTCACGCTCAGGTGCCGTTGCATAGGTGTGTGCACATTTTGCATGTGGAGAATGGAATCCATGCCAGGAAACAGCAGCTGAGCTGCCGGGGGTCCTGCCCTCTTCTCAAGGGCACATGCTGCTCTTAGGTGTTGTGTACCAATGCTGCCATGTGTGGAAGCTGGTTTTCATTGCTCTGCTCCTCCCTCCAGTCCCTGCTGCAGCTGGACCGCCACACAGTCTACAGCATCATCACCAACTTCATGGGCACCAGGGAGGAAGGTGAGGGGACAGCTGCCAGAGCTGCTCTGGGTTTGTCCAGGCTGGGGCAGTGGCTCAGTTCCACACTTCCACAGGCTCTGTTGACCTGTCTGGGAGGATTGTGGAAACCAGGCTGATTTCGTGCCACGTTGGTAAGGTCTCATGTCCTTATTCCTGCAGAGCTGAAGGGCCTGGGTGCCGACTTCACCTTTGGCTTCATCCAGGTGATGGACGGGGAGAAGGATCCCCGCAACCTGCTGGTAGCCTTCCAGATCGTGCGTGATCTCATTGCCAAGAACTACACCCTGGGTGAGCCCATGCCGGCCATGCAGAGCTGACTAGAAGACAACACTGCTTTGAGCTGTTGGAGGGATGGCCCTTGGTTCTGACCAGGGCTGGGGTTCTCCCTGACAAGCTTTAGGAGCTGCAGAGCCAGCCTGTCATGGGTGCTAGGCATAGCTGCTGTGCCTCTTTTCGGGCTCAGCATCTCTGCTCACATATTCTGTCCTTGCCTTGCAGGTCCCTTTGTGGAGGAGCTGTTTGAAGTGACATCCTGCTACTTCCCCATCGATTTTACTCCAGTGAGTGAGTCTTTCCTGGGCCACAACCTATTTCTTCTGGCGTTCTCCAGAGTGTCGTGTCTCCTCCAGGGGATGGGATGGGAGGATGGGCAAGAGTCTTGGCTGGGCAGTGTTTAGCTGTGAGCTGTGGTACCCAGGCTGACAGGCTGGTGCTGAGCTGGCTGCAGTGACTGGCATCACTGCTGCTGAGCTGGAGAGGAGGTGATGCAGCCTTGGCTGCTGGCTGGGTTGCAAGGTTTCCCAGACAGTGACCTACTCTTTCTGCTTCTCTTCCAGCCTCCCAATGACCCTCACGGCATCCAGAGAGAAGACCTGATCCTCAGCCTCCGGGCCGTACTAGCCTCCACGACCCAATTTGCTGAGGTAGGAAGCTCCTAGGGGGTTCTTGAGCACCCCGCAGTCTCCTGGGGCTTGGCATGGGGACAGTGCTGGTGCTGACACCCTGGGAAGGGGCTGCTTGTTGCAGGTGTCCCTTCACTTCTGCTCTCCTGGTAGAGGCTGAGCTTGCAGTCCTGCAGGGCCATGGAGAAGGTGGTGCAAAGAGTAGGCTGAGTCTAAGTGCCTCTCTCTACAGTTCCTGCTCCCTCTGCTCATTGAGAAGATGGACTCAGACCTGCAAAGTGCCAAGCTTGACTCCCTGCAGACTCTGGTAAGGAGGGATCCCCTAGTGCCTTCAGCCCACAGCTGGTCTGTGGCAGCAGCAGCCAGACACATCTGAGCCCTTCCCCCTGCCAGCCAGAGACTCTCCCTTGCAGAGCCACGATTTCAGTGGTCCTAGTTTGGCCTGGATTGCTCTTTCCTCTTTTCTTCTCCCTTGAGCAGTTTGTGCAGTTCAGTGAGAGCCTGGCGGGATCGGCAGTGTCCTTGCTCTGTGTCCTCCCAGTACTGGCTTCTCTCTGATGCTTTCTCCTGGCTCCCTCTTGCAGACTGCCTGCTGTGCCATCTATGGGCAGAAGGAACTGCAGGAATTCCTCCCCAGCCTCTGGTCATCCCTGCGCAGGGAGGTGAGTACCATAGGGCCCAAAAACATGCTCCACTGCCGTTGGGCTCCTCCTGAGGAGGAGTTCACAGCTGGACCATGTGGGCCCCATATCTCCCATTAGCACCTACCTTGGACAGCCCCAGCCAGAAAGGGTTGGGGGCACGGGTAGGCCAGCCCTCTTAGTGTGTTCCTGGGGCTCGGATGTGCCACGCTGCATGCTCGAAGCACGTGGGAAGTGAGGTGGGAGCCTGAGCCCTTCAGCCTGCCCTGGGAGCGTGAAGCCTGCGGCTGGGGTCAGCACGGAGCTTAGCTCATCCTACGGCTTCTCCTGCAGGTGTTCCAGACAGCGAGTGAGAAGGTCGAGGCAGAGTGCCTGGCTGCACTGCACGCCCTCTCTGCCTGCCTCTCCCGTTCCGTGCTCAGCTCTGACACCGAGGATCTGCTAGACTCCTTCCTCAGCAGCATCCTGCAAGGTAGCCAGCAGAGACCTACCCTGTGCTGAGCCTGCAAGCACGTTCCTGGCCAGGGATCTGCCCCGTTCTGTTTGAAGACTCCTCTTTCTAGCTCTGTTGGCTTCTCCAAGGGAACTGGCTGCAGGAAGGGAGGAGAAGGGGGCACAGTAGAGAATGCCCGTCAGATTGAGTTGCTTTCCTCCCTGCTGGGACTGAGGTGTCCAAGGCTGAGCCGTGTGCTTGGAGCTGGGGGAGGCAGCTCCGTGAGGGCGGCC
>NW_008596616.1:0-7075 GCF_000691845.1 Merops nubicus | reverse complement strand
GTTGTTATTGTTTTGTGTGTGTGAGTGGGCGTATATACATATATATATAGTGTGTTATTGTTATTAGTGATAAATCCTTAGTTATACCCGTAGATTTAACTTTATCACCGGCAATCCAAAAGAACCTGTATGTTGCGTGTAAATAAACCGTGCTATTCGTAAATCCATCGGCTTCTGTTGAATGCAACTGGACCTATAGCCACGGTCGTAATTGGAACCTATTAAGGGACAAGTTCAGCCGCCCCTAGCCCCTCTAACATCTGAAGACCGGCTAGAAAGCCAGGGGATTTGTCTCTTACCAAATTTGTCTCTCCCTTACCCCCCATACCCCCCTTCCCTTTCACGTAACAAACACCTACAGAGATCACTATTTGCAACCAATTCCCATTGCTTCTGGGGTTACTTTTGGTTGCAGACTTATGCGTACCTCTTCTAATACATGATGTTTTGTGTCAAGACTAGCAGAGTAGGCAGGGATTTAACGTATCATCCAATAATAGATAGAGGCAGAACCACCCAAGTGATTAGTAAAAAATCCAAAGAAAGATGGTACAAAGCACAAAAGGTACTTAGGAGACACAGTCTCTTAATTTTCCTAATGGATATTTGCTGGGGACCTAGCAGAGTAACAGTCCCTCTTATAGCACTAGTCTGATTGCAGAGTGATGAAATAGCGTCTATTTGTCTGTGGAGTCTTTGCCATTCACACTGCAGCTGTGCCTGCTCATATTCAATATGCATATTTGAAAATCCCTCTTGTGGTCTGTTGAACTTTGGAATAAAGAACCAAAAACTACCCAGAAAAGGAGAATGCTTATGTTGAACCTGCTTTAATTGACTTTGTATTAAATATGGGCTTGAAACAAAACTTCATATCCAAACATCCAGAAATGTTGGTAAGGAGGCTGAAATCTCTATTTACATTGAAGTTCTGTGGTTTGGATCCATCGCTATTTCATATTTTCTGGAACAAAAGACTTGGCATCTCTCACTTTCTCCTAGAAAAAGGGGGCTTTCTCACTGGTATTTTGAAAAAAATAGATTCAGTTTTAGTTCTGTCTGCAGAGAGCCAAAGATTTGCTGGTTTCCATCATGCAGAAGAAAAGGAACTATTTTTGGTCTATATATTGAAGCTAAGAAACCTTTCTTCCTTCTGTTTTGAGCAGGCAAAAGCAACAGTGAGTGTAATTCCCTTGAGAAAATGAAAACTGTCTATGGAAAATCTTTCTGGAGAGAGGCTGAAGAAAATAGTAAAGAAAACTTGTTAAATATAAGGAATGCTTGGTCCCTAGTTATTGCTCATGACAAAGAAGCAGCCCAAGTTACATATCCTCTGTGGAAAGTCCTACAGCTTTCTGGGTCATACGTATCTGATGAATTAGAGGAAAGGAAATTATTCCAAATTTGAATCTAACATAGTAGAAATACAATCATATCATAACGATTCAAATAATCTTGTACTTGGAAGAATAAACCATCAAGACAAACTCAACAGCTTCAATTCTGTCTACTCTTGTCTGGTGGTAAACCAGAACAGCTTTGTTTTACACCAGAACTATGTAAGCATGCACCTCCCGTGGGAATACCCAGGAATTTGAAGTTAGTAATGTGTAGAAAGGGACATTCTATTTAATAATCTTGTTGCTTCAACTCCATCCAAATGAGAAAAAAGGCTGAAATCCCTAATGGATGAACTCAGCAGAGCAGGTATCTCTAATTGTAACTCTTCTTTAAAGCAGTATTTCAGAACAAAGATTAAGTTTTCTTAATGCAGGCATAAATCCACTCATGAAAACAGAGGCATCAAACTAGAGAAAAATGACAATGGACAAAAAGAGCGAGCCTAGGTAGTAGGCTTGCCAGTTACCTCACAGAGAAACACAATAATCTTTCTAAAAGGGGGATGGAAACATCTAATGATGTTGTCCTGCACAACGGGTTGTGGAGACAGGAATGTGTAGCTGGCTGCAAGTCATCCGGACCCAGGATCAGAAACAATAGCATTGCCACAACCTAACACTGTGTCCCACCATATCTGTCATGCTGAAAGGAGGGTTCTGCTATTTAAAGTGAGACATGGTGTTAAAACATGCCTAATCTGAGATAATACCTTGACCTAGCAGTGTGCTGTTTGGTCATATCAGCTCAGGTGGTGGTATAATTCTCACTGATTCAAGCCATGTTCAAGCAAATTAAATACCATTACAGTCCCTGTGGTTAGTATTTCCATTCACCTGATTCTAGGCCTGCAGAGATGCTATAAAAAGGAAATGTTTTTTAGAAACACTCAAGGAAATTTAGAACAGGGTCTCTGAACCTAAATCTACCTGTCATCAGTGATTAAAAAATCTGTAAGAACAACAAATAATTGTTTTTGTTGGGTTTGTATCAAATATTTAGAGAATGCTTGCTTTTGTCTCAAAAAGTAAAATGTTAGAGATTGTTCCCTCTAGATAAACTGAAATCTTACCTCAGCAAAACTTTTAGGCATATGCTTAAGTCAGTCAGTATTCAACAGATACTTTTAAATACATCCCAGGAACTACAAGTCCCCTTGGATAAACTGCCTTCCAGATTATTTTTACACTTCTAGAGTGTCTGAATAAAGAAAACCTACTGAAAGACTTCTCAGCTGGAGTGAACTGCTTGTTCCATGCAGTGCAAGAAGCTCCCATGCTTGGTACATCTTCCCTCCCTGTACCTCCCTGTATAGGTAGAGAGCTTTCTCCAGCTTCAGCTGAGCTCACTGTCAGTGCTGCGATTCATTTCATCAGGAGCAGGAGCCAGCCAGAAATATGGTCAGTTTGATGAAAATGCAATACATATGTTAAAATAAAGTAGGATCACATCTGCATTTTGTCTGCATGCTGAACAATAATATGATTTTTCTAGTGTTCTTTTGAAAAAAAAAAAAAAAAATAGTTTGACTGTTCTTTCCAAAGGAAACTTGGCAGCAGTAAAAACTAGATGCAAAATTTAATGTTTTAAATTTTAGGCCACCAACATTGATTTAACAGTCTAAAATGATATTCTGGCTTTGGGAGAGTTCCATACTGACTGACCCTTTTTCTTTTCCCTCAAAACCTAGGTAAAAAAAAAGTCATTGAAATAAGATATTTCAGGTGCCAACTCGGAGCAAATTTCTGTAGCCAAATTATAAATGCAGATTTTTAATGGCCAGGCATAAATCCACTGTAGTAAAATCGCAAATAATGAAAACAATAACTCTGCCCCTACATACAGACAGACTGACCAACATCCAGAGAATGCGTATCTCTGAAATACATTTAAGTATTTGTCTTTGTAAGGAAGAAACTACTACTCTTGAGGGGCATAGCCATATGTAAATCATCAGGTATCTCTCTTTGATATGAAGATAGATAGCATATTTGACTAAAGATGTGGCTTATTCTCTCTCTTTGTGAGTGAATCTCATTTATAGCAAGAATTTATTCACAACTTCAGAATAAATGAGAATTAGAGCCTTATACATATGTGTGTGTGAATATAAAGTCACTACTCATAGTGATAGTGATGTGACTGTTATGTTCTAAATATAGATGGGAAAGCATGTGGCCATTTAAAAAATATCTGTGAATACTTTTTGAATGATCATATACTGATTTGTTTGTTGGTTTGTGCAACAGCCTTTGCTATGGATGCTGCCATTCTAGCTAGGTTACTGTAGTCATTCAGCATGCGCGTTGGTTAAGTAATTTCTGTAATACATCATGTAACTGAATTTGTATGGTGGATTTCAGCAATATACCTCATTTTTATTTTTTTTTGTTTGATTTTTTTTTTTTTTTAATTTAGCAGCTGTGGCCTATTTTAAAAAGAACAGGTTGGATATGATGTAAAATAAATTGGATAGACGTCTCTACACGCTCCAGATAATTTGAGAGGTCAATCACACCTTCAGATGTTTTCTTTTGGCTACTTTAAAACAACTCTTACTATCTTAATCCAGCTCAATTCCAATGACAACAACAAATTTAGAATCTGTTTTCCTATTTCTATGAATTTTTCATGTAGATAATGTCTAGGCTTTCCATTTCTTCATTCTTGTCTACTCCACTTTGCTTACCTTGCTTATACATAATACAGGACATTCAATGATCAGAGCACTTCAGCCCATGCTTAACTTCACTTGTATCTCTAATATTATGCTTAAAGTTAGGTACATTGGTAAATTATATGGCTGGATGAAGACAGTAAACAGTAAGATCATAAACTCTCTTTTAAGAAGAAAGGTAATGTCTGTCAAATGCAAAGCATCATAGGGAGGCAAGTATAGGAGATAGAATGTGCATGATTTTAAGATGTCCAAATTTTAGGAATTCAGGTTAAGGTTTCCATGGTGATTCTATCTTCATCTACTTCCTTATGAACCTGGGCCTCTTCTGAGTTCCACCCACATAAAAAGATAGATGAGGGCCCGAAGTGTTCAGTATATTTCCAGGTAAATTAGAATGGGGAACCTGACATCGTTCAACTTAACTCCAATGTCTCTTTCTTTTCCTTAATGTTCATTTCTCAAAAGAAAATCTTGATTCAAGAGTGTGAACTGGAAAAAAAAATAACATCTTTTATACAAGACATTTTTTAATAAAGGCAGCATGAGCAGTGTAAGATCCAATGGCTTTTGCCATGTCTGCAGCAGAACAGTTCTGAGGACTGTGCTAACAAACCTTTCTCAAGTTGTTTCAATTTGGACCTAGTTACCCATGGGCCTAAGCGACCTGGAGACTGGTAGATCTCTGGCCCCTTTCTTGTCCTGCCCCACCTACTAGTCCGTTAGCCAGAAGAACACAACCTAACAGACAATTTGAACTGGCAGAGTGGTGCGAAGCGGGTGCTGTAATGGTGACAATTTAGAACGGAGGTCTTTGGTTCGAGGCAAAGTAAGCAAGTCTTTATAACCGTGTCACCCCACTCTGCACACCGCTGTGATTTCTCATTTCCTCTACTACATGAAGCATAAGCTGTTTGCTTCCAATTTACAGCTTCTTTGTGGTCTCCCTCTGCCTACCCAAGCTGTGGTTATTTGCTCAGTTCTAGAAGTTGGTGCCTGCCTCTGCTGGCTCTGGGTGTGGACATCCTTCACCCACTTGTTACATTTTCAAACTAGACCTTTTGGGTTCCCTTCCGTGCCTCTGCGCTCATGTATGGAGACACTTTCCTATAAACATCTGCAAAATAACTTCATTGCCCTCTGTCTTGCTCCCCTCTAAAACTCTACCTTTGAACAGCTTGAAATCAGCCAGACTGCTGGTATGTTAATGCAACCACCTGTTATACCAATTAATTTTGGTTTGTTGTTTCCTGATATTCCTCTACATCCTTTTAGCCTACATTTGCCCTGCCTTGGTTATAAGGTCTTTGGAGCAAATATCTAATGTAAGAGGATCTTAATCTATGGCTAAGTAGAAACTCAGGGGTAACAAAAAACATAAAAATGAATGAGGCAGTTGTGCAGGAAATGTGCATCGTCATGAAATGGTATCAGCTTTGATAGCATTGTCACAACATTAAATCACTGCATAAAATAACAGATCTTACTGACTCGTCAATATTCTTTGACTTTAGTGAAACCCAGGATCTTTCTCTTTGTCATTAAATCTTCAAACAGACACATGGTTTTGAGTAATCCTTTTTCTTCATCAGCAGTGATGAGAGACCTTCCTCTCTGAAGTGATTTCAATAATATCAGACCTGTTGACCACTGTCTTATCTGATCTTCATTCTCGTTTTTACTTGCCTGTTCTGCAGTGCAGAATTACGTGTTTTTTTACATATTCCAAAAATATTTATTACCATTGTCAGTAGTTAATAATTACTGACAGTGAGAATATTACATGAAGCACTTTGTCTGAATGAGTCTATAAATTAGAGGAGGTTTTGCTGATGCATAACCATGAGTGTTTTGCATTATCATCTTATCTCAAGCAAAGCAAACTATCCTTTTAGAAATACTGCTGTACAATCCAAGCTGGCCCAAATGAGCTTTGGAGTTCAAAAATGCCCACTCATGTGTAGGTTGAATATTCAATATTTCCTACTCTCTGTTTCATAAATATAAACAATCATTTGCAGCAAAGTTCTTCCTAGAAACATGCATATCTCAAACTGAAAAAAAAAAGAAAGGTTTCTGAGAAGTGATAAATGCTTGGTGATATGAATACGCTGCTTCTTTTAACCCATTATTGGTGTTTGATATTTTTTTTGTTCATTTTACATGAAGCTCAGGGTGCCCAGATCATGATAATGTATCTTTCCTTTTCCTTCCCATTTCCTCCTTCTCTTTTTCCTCCAAAAGCTCAGAACTCAGCTGACATATCCTTGACACTATTTTAAAATACCTTTTGACAGTCTTGTCACGAGGGATAGGGCTGTTATTTTTTAAAAACAAACCTCCCAGTCAGTTTAAAGATTTGTAAGCTGTGGCCCATGTTCCACTCAAGGCATCGTGCTTTCCCAGGTGTGAGAACAGGTTCACAGAAAGTTTGATTGTTCATAGCGAAATTTAAAAATGAAAAAGAGTGAGAAAGAAGGGGTCTCCCCCGGCAACAGACACATACATCTCCTCCCCCCCGTGCCTCCCCAACTCGCCCCACGATCATGCAGACTATACCCCATGCACATCGCAAATGGACCCGGCGAGGCTCTTGGCGCAGCATGCACACGCGGAAGGGAAGGGAGGGGAAGGGAAGGAGGGGGCTGCCTTCGCACGGTCTGCTCATCACCATAAAGAGTTAAAGAGAGAGTGAAATGGCTAACGTACACACACCCCGCTCCATACCGGAGAAGAGTCTCCCAGCTGAGGTTTATGCTCTGTGAGGACCAGGCTGAAACTGACCGCCCCCACGGCCACGCTGGACACCCCTAACCCTATCTCCAGCACGGAGAGCACCAGGAGGCTCCCGATGATCTGGCTGCTGGTGCACATCCTCCCTCAGTCATCCTTCCTTCCCCATCAGCCGGGAAAGCCGCGCATCCTTCTTCTCCTCTGGCGCTCCCGCGGCCCTAAATCGCCCCCAAACTTTTCTCCCTTCGGCGGCAGCAGGGGCGGAGC
>NW_008596615.1:0-8430 GCF_000691845.1 Merops nubicus | reverse complement strand
TACCCCCTTTCCCTTTCATGTAACACCGGGGGAACAACACTGTGCTCCCACAGCTTCATGTGCCACAGAGCAGCAGCACCCAAATACCCCCAGGGCTGGGAAGCAGACAACGTGCAGGAGGGGGACCCTGGTTCACTGTACCTCCTTGTCCAAACTGGATTCTCACTGTCTCCCCAGCACCCACCCTCGCTGCCCAATGCTCTGCTGGAGCGTCTGGATCAGAGGGATCCAGTGGGAGCAGGAGCCTGGCTCTGGGCAGGGTGCAGCACAGAGGCCTTTCAGGGCAGGGCATGCTTCCTCTCCCAGCAGTGGGTAAAAGCAGGTGCTTACCTGGGAGGAGAGACCTGGAGCTGCACGGTGAGCAGGGCCAGCAGGTATAGAGAGGCCTCGCAGGTTGTCCCCTGGGCCACCTCTACCATGGGGACCTGCCAAAGGAGCAGGAGTCACAAGGGGACAGCAAGGCTGGCTGGGGAGGAGGGGCTATTTCTGGAAGAGACCTGCACCCCCCCCATTCTCCCCACACATTCCCCAGCTTGGTCTGAGCAGCGCTCAGAGGAATGTGTCCTGCTTGCCCACACTCCTACCCCACCACTGGGGCTCTCGTCAGTCCTACCTTGCCCTTCGAGAGCTGCATGAGAGAATCCCACAATTGCTGGCTCTTTCCTAGGTGTTGGCACAGGCTTAGGCTGGCATGGCAGCCAGCATAGAGGATCTGTTAGGCAGAGAGGAGAGGTGAATACCAGGCTGTGGGACAGACACACAGTGACCAAGCCCATCCCAGCCCCACCCCACGGCTACCGCGGGCTCATTTATCCAACAAATGACAACAAGGAGATGGGAGTCATTGAGGGTTGAGCCCTCAGCTCCCCCTTCCCCACAGTCCTAACCCCAGACCAAAGGTCCAGGTACCTCTGGGCACAGCCAGATCAACGGAGAGGGCCATTACCTTCAGCACATTCAAGGAGCAACTTGAGTGCTCCAGTCTCCCCAGCAGTCTCCCAAGCTGATGGCTCTCTCTCTCCATAAGCTTTGCAGCTACCTCCTGAGCAACCTGCAGAAATCAGCCTGCTTTGCACCCTAGGCACCCGAAGCACTGCACAGACTTAAGGACTTTAATGCTAGCAACAAATTAATAAAAGAAGGCATCTGCTTCCTACATGTTGCCTGTGTTCACAAAGGGATGCCCATCTACAATGACCCAGCATAGCTTTGATGCACAGTCCCAGAGCTGAGGAGAGCAAGGTGAGATTCCTCCTCTGCTTCCCTCCTTCCTGATTCAGAGTTAAAAAACCTGTAGTTTTGTTTTTCCTCTTCTTTACTGTCCATTCAGTTTCAGAATTCCTACAGTTCATATCATTGTCAGGTAAGAATTCTTCATGCTTTCCCTGCATTGTCTAGTTCTTTACATAGCCCATCCCATGGTTCAGATGCTATGTGTGAGTCTCTTAATCGATCTAGGAGTCCTTAGACTCCTAAAGCTCAGCTGTGGGCTGGCGAGGAACAGCTTGCAAATGCCAGCTCTGCAGCCACCAAAGCCCTCCAGTCTGCTGCTGAAAAAGAGATCCTCCTGGGCAGGGCTGCTGCCCCTGTGGGGAACACACCTCCTTGCCCCGCAAAGAGAGCTGGCCTGACCTGCAGCTTGGCTTCCTGACAGCCGCTCCTCTCCAGCGGGATGCTGCAGGCAGCAGCCAGTGCAGCCATGAAGAAGTCTGCCACACATGGGCTCTGGTCACGGGCTGACTTGGTCTTCATCGCTGGACCTGCCCAGGGACAGAGCTCAGAAGACATGTGCTAAGAGTGATGGATGCTGAGGGGCAGCAGGATGGGGTTGGAGTGCAAGAGAGGAGAAGTCAGGACTGTGACACAAGAATGAGATCTGGGATTGAGGGAGACGAGAACCCTGGTTAGCAGGGGTCTGGGCATATAGCTTCAGCCATGTCCTCTGGCCAACAGCACTGCAAGAGCAGTCAGTGCTCTGAGGGAACCCAAGGGCAGGAGGGAGAGGGGAAGCCACAGGAGGAGGTGGCGAGCTGCTACCACTGGTACCTCGCAGAGCAGGCTGCTCTGAGGTGGATCCCTGAAGGAGTCTGTGCAGCAGGGGCTGATGCTCCTCTCGCAGGCTGGCATAGAAGGGGGCAGCAACAGAGGGGTATGTCGCATCCAGGCTCTCACAGAGCAGGGTGAAGCACTGGGGGAAACACAGGGGTTGCCATTGATCCATACTGAGAGTGGGACGGGAGAGAAGGACAAATGGGGAGGATGCTGGGGGCTTGGACAGCAGAGGTGGGAGAAGGACTCATGTGCTGGAGCTTCACAGACCTCCAGGTATCCTCTCCAGCCAGGTTACTGTGCGGGAGCCACATGTGGCTGCATGCTGGCTGAAGGAGCAGTACACGTGGAGGCACAGCCAGGCAAGGTACGCCCTCAGAGACCTCCTTTTCTTCATGTGATCCCCCCCAAAACCCCAGTGCGTGCAACAGCCTGCCCGGAGCAGCATGCATCAGACCCCACAGGTGAGAGCAGGGTCCTCAGCCTGTGCTCCCCATGGCACGCCCCCTCAGCCCCACTGGTTCTGTCCAAGAGGGTGACAGGGGCACCCTTACCAGGAGGCTTTGCTGGCAGAGTCTCATCTCGCTGTCAGCTGGCTGAGCCAGCAGCTCTGGCAGCAGCGCCAGGAAGCAGCCAGCACTCTCTCCGAAGGCCTGCAGGCTGGGGGAGGCAGCAGAGGCAGAGGAGAGCAGAGGAACACAGCCCTTGGCTGTGAGGACAGGATGTGGCCAGGCCCATTTGGACCTGGCTAATGGAGCAGGCAGCATGCACTAGCCCTGTGAGCCGCTGTCGGCTGGCAGCACAACCGGGCTCTGGTCAGCTGGGCCCCCTCAATTAGCCCCCTCACAGAAGATGCTCCTCTGTGAGCACAGCAATACAGGGTGAAGCACTTCATCCATGATGTTTCTCATGGAGACAGCTCCAGCCACGGAGTCTGAACACCACCCTCTTACCCACTGCCCAGTCCCCAAACTCTGCTGAGAGGCCCCTCTCTGCCAAGGCCAGCAGAGACCTGAGAGCACAGAGGGTTGTCCCTACCTGTCCTTTTGCCCACTCTCCTCCAGGCTCCATTCACTGCTGAAATAAACTGTGGTCACCATGAGGAGGTCCGTCAGCACCGTGATACACCAGGGCTGCTGCAGGATCCAGAAAGAAACAGCAAGTGGGGATTGTTTGCTGGCCACCCGAACACCACCGTGGTGGGATCTTTCCTTGCCAGGAGTTCCCCCTTCTCAAGGGTGCCTACAAGAGGCACTGATCCTGTGAGCCAGCCCCAGCAGGACAACAGGGCCTCCTCAGTACCAGCACTCTGTAGAGCTGGAAGGAGCCCAAATTTCTCTGGGGTCCTACACCCACCTGCTTGGTGCTACCACTCTCCAGGATCTGCTTGGCTAGATGCAGCAGCGACAGAGGCACACTCAGCTCTTGGCAGAAGTGGCCCAACAGCCCAGAGTCACATCGGCTCGCCAGGAGGTTGCCCATGACACGGAGCACGGGATGGAGACGGGAGGCTCCCTCCAGCATCCCTTCCAGCATCTGGACACATAAACCAGAAAAGCTGACAGCCGGCAGTGGTTTTGGCCTCTCCATCAACCATGCGTCAGCCCTTTGGACCATTCAGGCAGGGGACAGCAGGGGAGCAGACAGTAAGCTAAGTGCATGAGACAGCTCTGGCTCCTGCAGAGGCAGAGGATCTTCTTGCTGGCTGGCCTGAGGGCTCTCCCAGTGCTCCCAATGCAGTCCTGAGGAAGAAGGCACCATCTGTCCCCAGCTGTAGTTGCCTGGGCCAGCCATCACTCACCTGCTGAGCAGAGTCTGCCAGGCGGGCCTGGACACGGCGCTGGAAGGCTGGGTCCCTCAGGAGGCTCAGCGGGATGCTCAGATGCATGGCTGAGGGCTCAGTGGCCTCCATCAAGTGCTGCCACTCCTCATCGCTCTCCATCTCCTGGCCACGGAGGAGAGGACTACTGCCACAGATCCTACCTGCCCCAGGGTCTCTGTACCAGCCCCTGGAGACTGGGCCCTGCCATCCTCAACAAAAGACACGGTCCTACCTCACTCTCCAGGTCCACGGTCTCAATGCTGCGCCTGCCCCGGGGCTCTGCCTGGCCAGCACCAGGCTGTGGCGGGCCACCTGCTCCAGGACACTGCTGCTCACAATCCCGACTGACGCTGTGCTCCCTGGCAAGGAAACTGTGCAGTCAGTGAAGGACCCTGCCTTCCCCCTTCCTCCTGTGCCAGCCTCGGCTCTCCCTCACCGTGGCTCAGGAGGAGGCTCCTCCAGGTCCCGCTCTGCCACGCTGCTCCTTCCCTGCAGGACACTGGGGTTCTTCTCGTTGGAAGCAGCCAGTGGCCCCCTCTCTCCAAGGGCTGCCTTCCCCAGCACTGCTCTGGGTCTATGCCCTGGGCATCCTTGGCCGGAGTCCTTCGCTGATCTATTGCCTGCCTTCAGTTGCTCCTGGGTAGTGGCACAGACGTTTGGGAAGGGCACGGTTACTTAGACAGCCAGACAAGTCCCCTAGAGTCCACCACCCTGAGGACCCCATGTCTTGCCTTGTACGTGGCTAATGCCCCAGCCTGACCCACACACCTTCTGTTTCACCCCTCAGGTCCCATTTCATTGCCCCTCCTTTGCCCTGACTGTGGGACACAACCAGGGGAATCCCACACTTTCCTCCACCTTTTTCTGTGCCTCCTCAGCCATCTTCTGCCAGGCCTTTCTCAGGATCCTGGACTGGCTGCTCCTGGGGGCCATGGAATGGGCTTGCTGATCCTTCAGGGCCTGCAGCTCTGGAGAGAGCTTGGTGGGGAATGGGTTTGAGATCCCATGCTCTTCAGTGTCATCAATCACTGGGGAAGCAAGGGCAGAGCTTCATTAGCAGCTCTCCCCTGGGACACAGGGAGAGTGATCGGCTCTGGGATCCCAGGGGAATCCCAGGGGACCCAAACCAAGCCCAGGTGCAGGAGCTAGGGATCAGTGCTTGTAGAAGGCCGAGGAAGGAGGCAAAGACCAGAGCAGTAAAAACTGAAGGGCAGGGTGGTCCTCCCAGCCTCCAGGCAGCAGGAGGAGGAAAGGGACCCGACCAGGGCTGGAGAAAGAGCTGGTACTCACCAGTAACCCGTCCAGCAATGAAGGGGTGAGAGAGCAGCTCTGGCCATGACAGGCGCTCGCGGGGGTCCTTCGTGAGTAGTCCCTGCAGGAAGCTCTACAGGGCAACACAGCACCAAGGTCACCAACACACACTCAGCACCCGCCAGTGAGAACAGTCTACCCACCAGTCTGCCCCAGTGAGGGGGAGGCGTATGTTCTCTGCCTGGCTCAGGGAAAGGAGTAGCTCTAGTCCTTACAGCAGATGAGACACTTCCCTTCCCAGCCCAGTAAGCTGTTCCTCTGCTGTCGGCCCTGGTTTCCCAGCTTATGGACAGCAGCGACTAGGGTCCCCCTCCCAGGAGGCCCAGCTCCCATTCCTTCCTTTTCTATCTTCTGAAACCCCTGTTAGGGGAAATTAAACCTAAGAGTGACCCACCAGGACAGAAGGCAAGGCCAAAGCTGCTACCACATTGACACCACAGAAAGGGCCCTTCACCCTTACCTTGAAGACTGGGCTTATGGCTGCAGGCCATTTGACAGAGTCCTTGACAATAAGCCTGGCAAGCTGGAAGATGCTGCTGGTGTAGAAGGGAGGAGTGCCCACGAACAGCTCATACAGGATGCAGCCCAGAGACCACAGGTCTGCCGTGTGGTCATACGGCCGCTCCTCCACCAGCTCAGGGGCCATGTACAGTGGGGTGCCCTTGATGGAGGTCAGCACCATGGTGTGGATGCTCATGGCACGGGCAAACCTGCTCAGAGCGAAGCACAGATGGCCAGGTCAGGCTGGAACACCCACTGCAGCTCCCAGGGAGAAGAATCCCATGAGTTTCCCAACACCTCTTCCTTCTGGAGTCCAAAATCCCCTACCCCTGCTCCACCGCTAATCCAGGTCCCCTTCCACACTCCCCTCACCCCCTCTACAGCACCCAGGACACCCTTTGGCTGCCCCAAGGGTGCCCCAGCACCCACCCGAAGTCACAGAGCTTGACGACGCCATCTTTGCCGAGCAGGATGTTTTGGGGTTTCAGGTCGCGGTGCAGGATGCGGTGGGAGTGCAGGTAATAGAGAGCGGAGACCAGTTGGGCGGCTATGGTCTGAACCTGCCAGAGACACGGGAGCCTCACCCCGTGTCCCACGGTGCCACCACTGGCACAACCATGGCGTCCCTTGTGCCCTGGCTCCCCAGTGCCCCCACTACCGCTCTTGCCCTGTTTGGAGCAGGGACCCACGCCAGCCGTGGGCCAGCAGTTCCTTGGAGCGGGCCAGTGGCCGAGACAGCAGCCTGGTGCCATGGTCCTCGGAGAGGGAAGAGGGAAACTGAGGTCCCTAATGAACCCCACCGTCCCCCAGAGCAACTTGGCTCCCTCTCCATCCCCTTCAGGAGCTCTGCCAGGTAAAGTGCCAGAGGCACCCTCACCCTCCTGGTCTCCCCAGAGACTTGCTGCCAATGGGCAGACAAATTCTGTTCACCCCACCCTGCAGCAAACACTGCGTGGCCACCGCCACCACAGTCACCTGGTCCTCGGGCAAACTCCCATCGTCCTCCAGGATCCGGAAGAGCTCTCCCTCTGCATAGTCAGTCACCACCACCACCTGAAGGGAAGAGCAGCGTGGCAAGATCGGGCACTCACCCAGCCACTTCCCCACCATGTCCAGGGCACTGGGACAGTGCAGGGTAGGAAATCCGAGGGAGGTGCTGGGGTACCATCATGCACAGCCCACCAGCTTGGGCTGGGATCTGGAGTGGGACAGAGCCCCTGTGGCTGTGCTGCAGGAAGGGCCTGGCACGTAGCAGAGGCCTCGTGCCTGTCCTTAGCTCGGACAGCCAGCAGAAACCGGGGAAGAGAGAAGGACGAGCCTGGAATGGTACTTCCAAGCCCAGTGGGTAGGATTGCTCCCTTGAGCTTGTTTTGGACCTGCTGCCCAGTTACATCACACCCCCACGTCCCATAGCACAGTCTTCCATCTTTTCTCATCGTAGTCTCTCCATGAGTTTAGATCAGTCAAAAGTCAGTCTCTGAAGAGACTGATGAGGTGACTGAAGAGTCAGCTGTGACTATCCTGTGATCCCAAACCACTCCTCTTGCATCACACAACCCCCACCCAGCTCCTTCACCTCTGCACCCCACACAGCCCAAATGGGTGCTGGCTCCCCACACAGCATATCCTGAAGGCCTCTGAAAAACACTAACCAGGCCCCGGGAGGGCGTCACCACCATTTCCTGAGAAAGAAGTCCCAATGACAGCAGGGACCAGCCCTTGTTCCCCTGCCCCAGACAAGAAAAAGCATCTGCCCCAAGTAGTTCCGTGCACCTCCTTGTCAGTCTCAAAGCTGTCAAGCATCTGGATGATGTTGGGGTGATGGAGGCCTCTCATGATCTCAATTTCCCGCTGCAGGTTCTTCAGCTCCTTTTCAGACCGCCCCAGCTTGGGGATGAACTTCAAGGCCACCACCTTTCAAAGCAGGCAAAGCTGGGATCAGACCAGGCTCCCACCCACACTGGCAGAGGCCACATTTAGCCGAAACCAGGCTCCACGTTTTCCATCTGAGCACAGTGAACAAGACATTTGTCCACTGGATCCCTTGGAGCTGGGGCACTTGCACATCCGTACAGGTGCTCGCAGTGCTTTGAACACTGATGTTTAAAGCAATGAAATTTAATCAGTGAGCGCAGAGAAAACTAGGACTGCCAGAAACAAGGGACAACGCCTAGAGATGCTGGTGGACAGCAAGCCTGACGTGAGCCAGCAGCGTGTGCTGGCTGTGAGGAGCACCAGCAGCACCCTGGGCTGTATCAACAGGGACGAGTTGGAGGGAATTGATTATTGGCCTTTATCTGGAACGTGTTAAACCATGCTGGCAATATGGTGGACAGTTTTAGCCCACAAAGACATCGGCAGGCTGGAGTGGGCATAGCTGAGGCCACTGGGATGGCGAGGGGGCTGAAGCATGTGGGACAATGACACATGGACTACAACTTGAAACAGAGGAGCTTCAACTTGACATAAGGAGAACCCATTCACCCCAAGTACAGTAAAGCACTGGCTGTGGGGTGTTTGTCCATGAGGTTTCACAGGATCCGCCTTAGTGCTGGCCCTGCTTTGAGGTCAGCCTGGAGAGCACGGGTGAGTCCCCGGCGCCGCAGAACGGAGGCCAGGGTCCCCGCCCCGTGCCTCGCCCCTCACCTGAGCGCTGTGCCTCCGACGCCCCTTGTACACGCGCCCGAAGGAGCCCTCGCCGATCACCTGCAGGACATGGTACTTCTCCATCGCGGAGGCCGCTGAGG
>NW_008596614.1:0-1933 GCF_000691845.1 Merops nubicus | reverse complement strand
ACCGCTTGGCCAGGAGCCAGGCTGCAAGCTCGCCAGCAGCCAGGTAAGCAAAGCCCAGGGGAAAGTTCAGCCCCGTTCTCAACAGGCTTCCTGTCCCATGGGCCACGGCTAATTCTGGGCTTTCTGTCCCTGCTTGGGAACCCAGCAGCAGGCTCAGCACGCCGTCTTTTCCATGAAGCCCTACCTCCCTGCAGAAGGGAAGCTACTGCTGTTGTCTCTACTTCACCTCTGCCCCCAGCCTCTGCTTCTCCGTTTCTCCTCTCCCACAAGCAGCCCCACGTGCCTGCGTCTAGAAGGGACTTCCTCCTGCGTGGGGAGACCCGGTTCCCTTCACTGCCCCACACAGCAGCCGTGGGAGCGACTGCAAGCCCTCAGCGCCAACAAGCCCGAGCGAGAGAAAGGACCTGGGACCCTGCAAAGCATTGAGGTGCCAGCTCCCGCCAAGGCTCTATCGGCCAGAAAAACTAGAAACGCCCCTTCAAAGGGTTAAGACAGATTTCACAGATAGTCCACAGATGACTGAGGACACTTCCTTACACACTGATTGCAAGCAGACTTGCAAAGTGGTTTTTCAGATTCAGAGATGGAAACATAATGTTAAGGCCTGTGTTCTAAAGCTCTCACCCATTTCTAACCCTGGAGACTTCAGACACCCACACCCTGAAGGGGCAAATCCAGGTAAGCTAGCAGTAAGAGAGGGTTTTTCTGAAGTCTATGACCAACGAGACCTGACAAAGGTCACAGGGGAAGTGAGTAACAGAAAGAATCTGCAGCTCAAACATTCCTATCCCCAGCTTAAACTCCATGCTCATTGCTAAGTGTTAAGGCACATCCTTTCATCCTGTTCTCAAAACATCACGTTACTACAAAAATCCATTTAAAAGGTTAAGTTTTAACATGCAGACACGAAAATGCTGCCAGAAATCAAACAAATCTATGCAAACACAAATCCACGCATCCCAGAAGAGCCCTTAACAAAGCAAGTTGGGTGGGTGCAGGGCACCAGGACTGGGGGGTAATTCTTAAAGCTGTCCGAAGCCACCAGAGGAGGGGATGAGAGAAGACACTCATTTTACTCTTTCCTATAATCCATGCCATGCCATACCTCACCTACAACTCGAGAGTACAATACAGGTCCACACTGAGGAACAAGTACCATGTATTAGTACCCCAAACGTGCCTGGACATTTTAAAAAAGAAACCGTTCATGGTTTCAACCATAGCTACTCCTAGCACACTTCCCAGCTCATCACTTCTTTGTAGTCAGCCGTAGACTAAAGGAAACCACTAAAGGAAACCAAGGTTTGTACCCTGAGAGAACTGCAAATTAGAGCTACTTTGTCTATACAGAAAGAAAAATTATCCAGCCAGATTTCTGCCAATATTTTATAAACGGTGAAACACATTACCACGGATGAAACTGAAGGAAATGGAACAGTGCCAGTGAACTAGGTACGGTTTGAAGGACTGTATTTGATGCAGCCTGTACCTTGTTGCCTGACCACACTTCCATCTGTCATTAAGGCAACGTTTGAAATTATCCTGATGCTGCTGAGATCCTTTGACCTCTTGCAACAGGCAAAACTGCAACTAAAACCAAAGGAAGTTTGGCCTGAGCAAGGCGGCTGAGGACTAGGCCTGGAGCATCAGACCTGTTACCCCAAGTGACGCTGCTTACCAGCACCAGCACACCTCGTTTCGTCATCCGTTTACCGAAAGCTCCCCAAAAGCGAGGGCATTTTCAGGCTCCTCGCATCACCTGTGATTTCCTCGCCGTACACCACGCAACGTGGAGGGGTCGGGTGTATGTGGCCATAAAACTTTAATTACTTATACCCTCCTACATACCTAGGGAAACGCATCTTAAACTGTGTAAAGCCCGGGGGGAAAATAAAACATGACGAGCGGAGCCACAGCGCGGAGCCGGGGCCCG
>NW_008596613.1:0-13987 GCF_000691845.1 Merops nubicus | reverse complement strand
CCAACCTCTAACATTCTGTGAATCTGTAAAATATCACTAATGCAGCTGTGAAAGTGTGTGAGTGGACAGGAGGACAGACAAAAGGCAAGTAAAAGTCAAACAAAGTATTCCAGTAGTGAGGTGAAGAAGCTCATCAACCTAAATCCTCCTTCTCTGCTCTCAGGACCAAATTACCACTCTGCTAACTGCAACCCCCATGCCTCTCCAGTAGGAGCTCAGGCACAATCTGGGGTCTCCCCTGACATGTGGTAAGAGAATATGCAATGACAAGGTCTACAGCAGACAGAAGCTCATGACAACATCTGTCTGAATAAGACTGGTAGGGTCAGGTCTCATTTTCTTGGTGCAGGTGATAGCTCAGGTATAGAACAGGTATTCAGACACCTATAAAAACAACAGAGAAGCGTGCTATCAATCACAAAGAAATGTGGTCTCAGACTATTATGAGTATTTTTAACCCTCACAAGCTGGTGGTTCCACACTGGTGACGGGGCTGTGCTGTTCCAGCAGGATGGAACACGGGCCACTGCTGTTATTTAATTAACATTTCATAGCAAGCCTGTAACTACAAGCTCTGAAGTTTCCCAAGATTGCACGTTTCCAACTCAGTTCCAGTTCATTAGCCCTGTCTGGGAGCTTCGCGGCCTCAGGTCGGTCTGTAGCAGTCTGATAAGGTCTCTCCTGACTCTGGCTTTTCCAGCTCACCGCTGCGACTTCCAGCCATGACATCATCTCTGCGCACAGCAAAACATCTGCCCACGATGGCTGTCAGCAGAAGCTGAAAAGCCCCTGACACCTTTTCAGGATTTCGTCAGGAGGCGGCTGATAGGGAAGGAGAAGCGTGAGCATGTGCGTGCCCATGCACTGCAGCACAGCCAGGAGACTTGTCTCATCACATCAGGAAGTGGCCACCAGTTTCTCCTTCATTGCCTGGGTAAACTTCACATTACAATCTTTGCAGGGGCTGTCCTTCTCTCATAGCATAGCCCAGCAGGAACCACTGGAGATCACTTGCACCTGAGGATGTCTAACCAACCAAACCAGTAAAACCTGCTTAATGGGAAGGTGGTAAAATACCTGCCAGGCTTGTAGTCTGACACCACATGTCCTCTTGTCCTGAGGGGGACAACCAGTACCTGCTCTTCTGCTGCTGGGAATGGGCAAGGACAGTCAGTGCTGCTGCAGCTCTCCAGGGCTTTCCACAGCTCTTCTTGTAAGCCTGCTTGCAGAGGATGGCACCTTCTCCAAGCTGCTCAGAGGTGCTCCCCACATGACATGCTGCCTGCACGACAGACCAGCTCAGCCTTGACTATTAATCTCTACTGTTTATCCAGGTATCCTGGGGAAATCTTTCCCTCTATTTCCCAGAGATTCTGAAGGTAAACAACCAAGGAAAAACGATGTTTGCTTTACAAGTTGTGTGTTAATACCTGACTGTGAGCATCACACCGAGAACAACCAGTGTGAGTTTTCTGAGGTTCAGCTTTAGACTGAGCAGCCAAGCAAGAGTGGACAGACTGTAATCAGATGTAATAAGCAAACACAGTGTTAGAAATATTAATGTCCAAGATATGCAGAACCAGGCAGTCTTGACTGGTGTCCATGCAGCAGAGTAAAGCTGAATTATACCCACTGCAGTACTCTTGCTCCCTCCCCATGGAAGCCTGCACTGCCCGAGGGAGCAGGTGCTCCAGGTGCTGTAATACCTGCAACACCCACCACAGCTCAGTGACACCAGCCAGAATTCGTTTGCCTTGGCCTCTTTAAGAAGCCATTTGCTGTCCTATTACGGAGATGTACTCAGTGAAGGATTGCCTGAATGTAGAAAGGACAGTTCTAGAGAAAGTAGGACAACATTCAAATTGCAGGTGGATCAGAGCAATCCTCCCTTCCAGTCACTGCAGTACCAGCATGTCTCCATCAGTGCTCCCTAGCTGATATGAAGGGGGACAACAAAAGCTGCAGATTCTGAAGGAAGGACAGCAGAAGATGAGATTGACTACTGGATGCAATGCTGAGCTCATGAAAACTTGCAAGAGAAGAAAGGATGAGTAACACCAACAAACTGTAAGCTCTTTGACTGCCTTGTGCCTTAGTCAATGTAGGTCCATTGCTTCCCATGTCAGGGCTGGACTGCAGCAGTGCAGGATCTTCTGCTGTCGCCAGTCCCAGCAGAGCAAGGCCACAGCCCATTGACCAGTGCAAAAGCAATGAATTAGGAGATCATCATAATCTTCCTTATCCTGTACCTCTCCACTATTGCCACAGATGGGCAAGGGCTGATCCATCACAGTACGCTCTAAGCAGGACCTTCCATGAGAGTCTAATTTTAGATACAGAGAAATAGATCCCTCACTTTTGATAGACCCATGGATTGATTCTCGTTGGTGCAATGGAATCCTCAATGCACACAAAACAACAGCCAGACTCTCTGCCTGAAGTCTGGGCTCTAGCAGCCAGTAGTGTTGAACTCTCCCTCAGGGGAAGGCGGAGGTGACAGAAAGTTGTCACGGGGCTGGTTGGAGAAGCAGAGCTGCAAGTCACTCACCACTAATGGGATTCTGCAGCTTTAATGATTATGAAAAGGTTAAAATGACCTGCCAGGCACCCTCAGCTGTTTAAGCCTCTTTTCCTTCCTCGTGCTGCTTTAATCTTGGTAGGAGAGTCACGTGATCCAGTCAAAAAAAGCCCCGAAGCCGATTAGTGGCTTTCCACCAGCTACAAATGACTCAAAACATTTGGGATGGTGTGGATGCTTTGGAAAAAGTAGCCTGCTTTGCTCCATGCCCTCCTTTTGAGGGCACCTCAACAAACACTGCAAGTCTCTGAAAGTCACAAGAGGGTCTGGTGCCAGGTGAAAATCCCTGAAACCAAGGGGTCAGGCTGTTCTCATTTCCACCCGTACCAATCCAGCTACTTAATTCCTCCCTCCCATCTCCAAAACCCAACCCTTCCCACCTGTCTTTGGCTACCACTAGAGTAGCTGCTGTCTCTGTCTCTACAACAGCAACTAGAGGCTAAGCCCATCCATTGCCAATGTACTAAGCCTCTGCCGAGGTCAGCCTAAACTTTGTGGCAGCATCCTTCAGTTCCTTGTACAGAGCACTTTTTCACTTCTGTGAAAAAGGATTTGGGGGGCTATTGCAATTCACAAACTGGGCATGAATCAGTGTCATGCTGGAGCAAAAACGGTATGTGAGATCACTTGGTGATGCAGAAACAAGAGCCCTGTATGTAAACAGGGGAAATAATCCTGCTATTAAAGATCTTGACTAGGGATCTGTGTCCAGTTTTAGGCATCACGCTTCAAGACTCATGCGGACTAGCTGGAAGGAATTCAGAAGAGAAATAAGGAGGATCAGAGTGTGAAAAGCTTAATCTAGCAGGAGAGCTTGAAGGAACCCAGACTGTTTAGCCTGGAGAAGAGAAGACCAAACATCAATGTAGGAATGTAGTAACGTATGCAAAATCTAAATGATTTTCAAGAAAAAATGAAGTGAATAAATTATTCTCCATGTCCACCCAGGAAAAGCAAGCTCTCTAATATCAGAAATATTTAAGGGTTAGAAGCGTTGCCTTTGGAGGTGGTGGAATTGCCATTAACGACTGCTTTCATGAGGTGGTTAGAAAAACATCTGTCAGGAGTAGTTTAAACAGGGCTGAGTCTGCCTTGGGGCAAAGGGATGGGTTAGGTGACCCTGAGAGCCCATCAGTTCTGTTTTCCATGCCTACCTTCTACAAATATCACATGAGAAAATCTGTGGCTATTTCACTTCAATTCCAGAAAGCATGCGACAGAATTATTTGAAGGCAAAAATGAAATCACTAGACAGTCCTTGATTGGCATGTCAGGATTCAGTAATCCAAAATCATCCATGCATTTTGGTTTTCCATCACCTGCACAAAGCCTCACCTAACTGCATGGTGGGTGGCAAAGAAGAAAGCATAGCTGGCAAGAGCATGTGGGGAAGAACAAGTGCTGGGGTAGGGCCCTGCAATACTAATGGGACGTCTGCAATGAAAAGGTTCTATTGGACATAGTTAGCTGTTTTAAAATACAGTCAGGGATTTCAAGAGTTAGCATGCCCCCAAAAAAGAAAAGAGAGTTCTTATCTTTAAGAGTTATTGTTTCCAGCTTTTCCACAGAAATTCACAGTCCTAAATCACAGAAGGCCTACATGCAAAACGCTGGTTATGACTATAGTAACAACATATGGTCTGTAGCCAAAAGAGCTTAAAAAAGAGAAGCTCAGTGAATGTAGACAAGCTGGGGAATGCCAAGAAACTCTGGGTTAGGAAACAGCCTCGGCAGCACTGACAGTCCAACTGCGGTCAAGGCTCACAGGCGCTATGCCAGAAGAAGGGGCTGGAGCAGGCTACAGAGACAGCCATGTCCACGCCTCTGAGTCTTAGGGTAGCACAAGAGAAAGCACAAAGGTGCTAATTTGAAAACTGTGTGCAGAATGGAGGCCAGGTTGTCCTAAGCCACATAGTCCAGAAACCCTCAAAAGAAAATGCTGCCTTCCCCAAAATCACCACATGGTCTTTCAAGATAGGAAGGTAGCTATCAGAAGCCCAAAGACTCTTGACTTTGCACCAGTGAAACCAAAAAGAGTTGCAAATGAAAGTCAGGTTGGGTTCAGAGCCCTTTGTCACTTGTCACAGCCAGAAAGCTCTGGCAAATGGGCTGATGTGAAATGTTTGCACGCTCAAATGCCCTGTTAATTACCTCTTGCAAATCCACTGAAATGGGTGCAAGCGTATCCCAGAGCCTGCTCCCTGAGTTCCATTTTGCATTACCGCCATTCCACCTCTCGGCAAGGAGAAACAAGTGAGCACTCACAAACCATATTTTTCTCTTTGAACTCATCACACTGAACAACGCTGTGCAAATTTGGCCCCAGACCTGAACCCAGCCAAACATATGCAGATTTGGTGGAGGGTGGGGATGGGGGTCTGTTGCAGCTGCAAAAGCTTCATCATATTTGATAAGACCTTTGCTGAAGTTTTTCCATTTTTATGGCAAAATTCTAACCATCACCAGTTCACAAGTCTGTGGGAAAGACATCAGGTTAATCCAAAGCCCTGTGAAACTGAACAGTTGTAAGTGAATTTTGCTTTGAAAGTTTAAGTTTGTTTGAATCCTTCAACATTTTCTCCTGGATAAATTAACATTACCTCCTAGGTAAGAAGCACTGCCAAGTTTCAAATGGCTATAAATCCTATTTTCGACACTGTACATACAAATGGGCTGGTAGATTTTATGCAGAAATTCCCACTGCCTTCAAAGGAATCCTGCTTAGAAACTGATAGCACAAAGCAGTCCAGCTGCAGAATGGCTCTCTTCGGTTTACAAAACTACTTCCTAAGCAACCTGTGGGGGGAAAGGCAGATTACCAAACTAGCTGATAGGGGTTTCTTTTTGTTAAAAGGTTAAATAAGACCTTAAATACTTGCAAATGTCGTTCTCTGCAAACATCAAGTTGAAACTTTTGCAGGCTCTGAAAATATGTTTTGGGTTGTAAGCCTGCTCCCCCCTTTTGCTTGGGAAGATTCTTCTGGACAATAAACGCAGTGAGCCCAGGAGAGGGTTGCATAATTATCCACTTCACACAATGGAAACCAGCCTTTCCAATGCAGTCCTCAACCTTTAGGAATCCAAGCTGCGTGATAATTAAAACTCAAAAATCCTCTTGCATCCAGAGAGAAATTAATTTCCAGTCCTTAAACACCCCCAAAACATTCAGGAAGCCCCCAGTTAAAAAAAAAAAAAAGCTTATAGATGCAAACGATACCCTTCTGAGTACTGACAGGAAAAATTTAATTGGCAGTGAGAAAAAAATAATGATTAAGTTAATGAAAAATAGGCTCCATTGACTTGGGCCACTCAACCATTCGTGATGAGGGTAAACAGCCCCCCCTCCACTTCTTCCCTGCTCCCCTCTCCTTTTTCTGCCTCACACAGCACGGCTGAGAGCAGGAACACATTCAAAAGTGATGCACCACTGGGAAAAGGCTGGAGTGAGATCAAAGTCCCTCCAGCCAGGGGCCCACAGGAGCCCAACGCTCACTGCACAGCCTCTGCGTGCCCAGGAATTCCTTATCCTCCCTGCCCCAGCCCAGGCTGCCCCACACCCCATCCTTAGCCCCAGCGCAGGCTGTCCCCAGCTCTTCTCCCTGTGAGCCTAAAAAAGTGTAAAGTAGCAAAGGTATTAAAAATTGCTGGTCTTTCCAGAAAAAAGCTTTCATCCAGTCACGGTTGGTGTTCACGTAGTGGGCAGGATGGTAACAAACCTCATTCCCACAGGTGGGGCTGGCTGGGGAGGGCTCTTGCCCAAGTGATGAGCAAGCTGCACGATTTCACGATATCACCCGCTCTTGCCATGCTACTTGGGAAACGGGCTGGATGGGAAATTTTAGGTAAAGCAGGTTTTCATAGGAAAACTCTGATTTATCAAGAGAGCATTTTTAACACAGGCATCCAATTTCATGCAATTTTTAGCTCAGGATGAAATTTCTGGTCAGACCCTCAGAGAGAGAAAGGGAGAAAGCCTGAAATAGCTGCGAGCCCATGGCTTAAGGCAACTGCCAGGGAACATCTAAATCCCTGCACACTAAGCTCTTCTGGAGTTGGGGATTGTATACGCCTCTGTCAAAGACACAAATTTCCACGGCCAAGGACAGGGAGCCCTGCTACACTGCAGGCAGAAACCCTGTGCCTGGTCCTATCTGCCAAAAATAACTGCAGTTGTAGAGCCAGTAGCTCCTATCAGCTTGGATGGGCACCTGCACAGGTCCCAACTCTGTATTTTGCAATGAGCTGGCTGAATGTGCTGATCTCTCCCAGCGAGTCAGTGCTTTGGGAAGCCAAGCTCTGCTGAAGTCCAGAGCACCAAGAGGACTCTGTTTCTCTCCAATTTGGGCCATTTTCTGAAGTGGTTCTTCTCTCTTCCCCGCCCTCCTTCCCACCTGGCAGCAGAAAACCACTCAGCCTTGCGCTCTCCTACGGCAAACCGTAGTTAAATATTATGTGCTGCAATTGCCTAGCAATTTCACTCACTTTTGACAAACACATTCCAACAGCAGTGTGACCGTGGGAGGAAGGTGTGTTTCTTCCCAAACACCCTTAAGGACTCAGTAACGGCAAGAAAAACAGCCACACATAAAAAATCATAAAGCATGTGCAGTTAATTCACTGTACTTCGGTGTCAAGCGGGAAGATGGCATGAATCCAATCCCTGCCAGCATTCACCTGAGATAAAATTCAACCAAAAAACTGCATCACAAAGGAGCCCCTTCACGTCATCAAATTACACAAACAGAGCAGAGACTGTTGCCTATATTCTTAAACGAGGGTGGAGGGAAATCCTCATTTTGGAAAGCAGCAATGCCCACCTCCTACCTGCATCCCGCTCCTGCCGGCACCCGCTGCCTGCTGCGGAAGGTACCAAAAGGAAATTAAACAGGAGAAGGGCTGTCGAGTGTGACGTGTTGTCTACGCCAAACTGGCGTGGGTTTTGTCACAACCTGCTGGGAAAAGCAGTGGGCCAGCCAAAAATATGCTATAACCCAAAACTAAGCAGAACAGGGACTCTAGATACATAAGTGAGTGACACATGGTATGGCTTAAGAATCTGAATACACATATAATTAATGCCTGGAAAGAAAGGTTAGACAATACCTGAGCACTTCCAGTGTCTAAAGGGAGTCGAAACAAGCTGGAGGAGCAGATTACAATGTATGACTGGGCTGGATTGAAATAACGAGACAATAGGAAAGCAAACCTCTTTTAAAGTTAATAGTACAATGCTACTACAGTAAAAATAGGAGAAATCATTTAGAAATAGCAAGTCAATCCTCAGACAAATCTCCCTCATAATTGTGACTCACTCTCACCCATGCTGTCATCCTCAGCCAGGAGTTTTAGGAAGTGCTCTGTAGAGCCTGTCTTTGCCAACAATGACCCTTTCCAGAGGATGCTGAGCAATCCTCGTTGCGAGGGAGGGCGGCTGGGAGCATGTGGCAGGATGAGTGCCTGGTGAGCAGAGCAAAGCAGGGAACTGCACTGTCACCTTGCCTGGGGCAGCCAACCCCCAGGCATCTGGCCACTGGGGATGATAAAACCAGTCCCACAAGATTCACGATGGAGACTTTCTGATCCCACAGGCCAAACAGGTGCACACTACAGCTTTGCAAAAGGGACATGCAAACCTTTCCCATGTCTCCCTGAGGTTACATTCAGCAACTAAAGCTATTCAAGAGAGCCAACTTTTGCTGTTATTTATTAACAGGTTTATCACCTCTCGCTCCAGCCCTTTGGACTGGTGGCTGACTGTGACTCCCCACAAGGCAGGTCAACATGTGCTTCTCCAGGTCCCCAGAGCAGGCTCCTTGGCTTGCTCTCAGCCCCACTGCTCCAGCGGCACACAGACGCCCGCAGGATCCATCTCTGCACGTTGGCCTTCAAATGCATATTCTGCATTTCGGCCTTGAAGGGTGGGCTCTCAGCACCCTGGACCCCAGCTTGCTCCGCAGCGTCACATTTGTGAGTTAGTTCTGGTTACGTATGTCACGGCAGAGCTGGGGCAAAGGGAAGGGATAGGGAGAGGGACCCTGACGTGAACATCTCTCTTCTACCACGTGTTGCTCCAGGCATCTCCTGTCTGCTCACTGCAGAGGGTCACCCGGGGCTCCTCTGCATCTCCATATCAGGACTACCTGAGAACTAGTAGAGGGAGACATGATATCTTCTTATTTCTACAGGATAGCTCTTCATTACATGCATAAAAGAAAAAAAGAAAAAAAAAAAAAAGACTACTAAGCAGAGGCCTCCTAAAGCTGCTGCTTTCCCCATCTCCTCTCCAAATAACCAAGTAGGGTCATTTTCTAGTGGTGCACATGGTACGGGAATGGAAAACAAATCATTACACCCAAAGATAAAGGGTGTTGCTTTGGTTCAGGCACAAGCATGGGGAAGGAAAATACATGGACCTTCAAGGTAACACTATTCATGAGAACATAAAGATGTTTCAGGCCATCTATCACAGAGGTTCCCAAACTATTTTGTTTGCTAATTACTCCCACCCTTGAGAGATACGTCCTATGTCCTCCTCCTTACAAGTCAGGCAGTATCTAGAAAGAGAATTTTTTAAGACAAACAAATTCAAGGTGTACTGTTTCAGGGCCTACCAGAGCCCTGCCTCACACTGGGATAAGTCTCTGCTGCTGGCTTGCAAGCAACATGTTGCTTTGGTAGACACCAGCCTCCAACTCCCCTGAGTTCAAACCTCAGCTGAAGACCCTGCCCTGCAGAGAGACAAAAGTCCCACTTCCAGACCCCTCTATCCATCACAGAAATTCTGTTCTTGAGGGGCAATTATGTCTCCTCAAACCATCCATCTCCTCCACAAATCTAGGTTTTTCTCGTGTTCTCGTTTTAACACGACCCAGGTAAGCAAGCACTCATCACTCCCCTTGAGAAACTGCTACAGCCTAATAGCTTTCACCTTGAGGAAACATTTCCTGATGACTTTCTCCTTCACCCAATTTCATCCCATTAATCCTGGTTTTACATGCTGGGTCCACCTCGCACCACGCTTCCCCCACCCTGCAGAGCTGGGGGCTTTGTCAAGCACATCCCAGCTGAGGACACTTGTCCCCACTGCCAGAAAAGCAGGGACCCGACCCGCACGCTCCCTCCCCGCAGGCTCAGCCTCTGCAGGCATGTGAGAAATGCCTGGGAAGTCGATTGCACGGAGGGATTTGTCCTTGCCCCCCTCCAAACTTCCCCTGAATGTGGTTTTAAATGACAGGTCACCACAGCCTGTCTCTAGGAAGTGCTTTGCAATGCCAATTTCCATCCCACCGACGGGCAGCCTGCACAGCACTATTTGTGTTGACCAACAGGAATTTAATCAACCAACAATAATAAACTGGGTAATACTCAATTGTATGGAGCCGCCAGTCAGATGAAAGGATTTACAAAGGCTGGATTGATCTCCAAGCCCTGGCAGCTTTCCCACGGTCCCCCTCTAAGCTGCAGAGCCAGAGAGAGTATGTGAAAACTCCAAAACCCAGGTTTTCCTGTGGGGTGTAAGTCCAAGTAAGTCTCTCAACTACAGATGTGTCTTTTTTTTTCAGGTCCTCCTGCTCTGTGGCTGGCTCTTACCTAACCCTAAAGGAGCATCACACCAGGGCAAAGCCCCCTCAGAGCCAGCCAGCTTATGTAACCTCTAATGCCATAAGCACTACAATGTCTTTAGTGACAAAAAGGCTCAACGCAGGCTCAGACCAACAGCAGCCAGTTCACTGTGGAGAGTTAAGAGAGAACAAACTGAGGTTACTTTGGGAAACCATTCAGCACAGCCACCATCGCTTTAGCAGGTAGCATCTTTCCAGTAGGTGTGGAAAGATAATCTTCTGTTATTGCACAGCCTTGGCAGGATGGTGTTTGCTGACCTGGGGGAAGGAAAGCAGAGAAATGCTCTGGGCCACCTTTCGCCTGCAAAGGCGTGAGGGACAGCAAACCCAAGGGTGTTCCCAAGGGTGGCTGCTTCCAGAGCCGTGGGAGGATCTTACTGAGATACCTGTGTGTGCTGGCTCGGGCTCTGCACTCATGCAGGCTGCTCACAACCTCACCTTCCTTCTGCAGAACCTGCCCCCATCTCCACGTGGGAGCCCTGCCAGTCAGGCCAGAGGAGTGTGACACTGGTCACTGCTGTGGGAGCCAACAGGAGAGGGACAAGAGGCTAATTCAGGCATGACATGCCCCTGCACACATAGGGGGTCCACTGGCACTATGGGTCTCCTATCCTACCACTTTGACAGATCCCCTCAAACACATGGCTACACCGTCATATGGTGGAGCAGTCCCATCCCACGTGGTTCAGAGCATTGGGTGGCTTTGGAAATGGCCAACTGTCACATTATCCAGTCAGTCACAGTATCTTTGATTTTACAGCCATCTCCTCGCAAACCAGGCAAGCATCTGGGTTTGGGGGCTAAGCAGGAATTGGAAGCAGCTGCAATGTTGCCAATGGTGCCTGCACAGGGGCCACCAAACCCAAAGGTAACGCTCCTGGCTTGGGAAGTCCTTGAGCCACAAATTGCAGATGTCTGGGCAAGTATTGCAGGGAAACACATCATCATGTGTGTTCATCATGTTGCCCTAGTTTTAATTCCCCTGGGCATCGATGGAGACAGAACATCAGGCCAGGAGGATCCTCTGTCTGACCCAAAGCAGCCACTGTCACTGTTTTAAGGCTGCTGTCACCTCTGCTCATTATGTGGCTGGGAAGTATCAAAGTGGAGGAGAGGACCAGAGCAGCAGCATGTCCATTGCTCTGCCCCACATGCAGCCAGCTCGTAACCACACTGACCAGCACATCAGGGAGATGGAGGCAGAATTAAAAGGAAAAGAAAAATTAAACAAACACAAAGAAGTACTCCAGCAACAGGGGTCACACAGCAAAAAAAGAGCAGCACTAACCAGCAGGCTGGCAGTAGCTGCCTTCCAAGGCTCAGCCGCAATATCTGATTCATCCACAATCCAGCCACGTCCCTGTCAACAGTCATAGCATAGCACCTAATGAAAGACACCTTAAAAGCCCAGTCGAGTAATAATTTTACTAGGAGTGGTTACTCAACCTATTGACAAGACTGAGAAAGTCTGGGAGGGCCCTGCAGGCAGGGATGTCTCCCTGGGCTAGTAAGCAGCTGTGTGAGCAAGCTGGGAGCCCACAGCATGGGCACTGTCCCCACTTTATGGCCAGCTGTGGTTTGTGGTAGGAAGAAAACAGGGACAGAGATTTCCTGTTGTGGGAAGAGGTTTGGCAGCCTTGACCCCACCGCAAAGCCGACTTCGCTGTCTGGGAGGTCGCAGTCCTCTGACCACAGATATTCACCACAAACACTCATCAGAAAAACAAAGGAAGCATCTCTATGCACTCGCGAGTGATCCCCTCTTCATCCGCTGCTTCTGCAGTCCCGGGAAGGCCGAGAAGGCAAACCTGGGAGTCACATCTCCATCCTACCCTGGCCAGCTCGCACCACCACGGGCTGGCCCAAGCGAGCACACACACGTACACAAACAGCACTTGGTGGGACGGCAGGGCCCTGCCTCCCCTCCAGTCTGCACTAATCTCCTCTAGCCTGTGCTGCAGCAGATGATTTAGAGGCAATGGCATGCTCCCGAACGCATTGCCTCTCTCACACAACAATTAAATGTACATCATTGGCTGGCTGTCCTGTATCCTTGGGGCAGGAGGGATTGTCATCATCTTAAAGTCATGATTTACAGAGGTAATAATCATGGCACCAGCCTCATTACATGCCAACTTTCAGGAAATTAGGTGATAGATACTATTCATTAAGTTGCCACATGATCCCCATATCCATCCATCTGTTACAGCTGAGCTAACATTTTGGTTCAGAGCCTGCAAGCTAATGGCTTCTTTAGGAAGGAAGCAGCCACTGTCCTGAAAGGTGATGGGCAGAAAAGAGTAAGATTGCCAATGGGTAAATAATTTTTTAAAAAAAACAAAGAATTAAACAGAGACCTCTCAGACTTTGGAGGCACGATGAGAACCCAGCAGCACACTCGGACCAAAGCAGAGCAATATGCAAGTCACAACGTGGTGCTCAAAAATGGCATGTGTGAGGCAAACACTTTGCTCCTTGTGAGCTCAGTCCAATCAGCAGCACATGCCACAGAGTGGATTAATTCTGGGGGGCTCCATTGGGCTGCTCCACTATACTGAGCTGCTTGGCAGCTTCCAAGGAGCAGTGCAGGGTGTCCAGGATGGGGGTTGCTGCTCCCCTTGCAGCAGCCAGGAAGGGAATGCAGAGGGGTATGTTTGCAAAAGCCCATCTGCCCTTCCCTCAGAGCCCAGGGATCATCCAGCTATCCTTGGCCATGACCAGGAGCCAAGATCAGCCTTTGATAGCCCCAGAGTCACAGAGATATGTGTCCCTTGTCCCTGTGACTCCACACACAAGGGAAAGAAGGAGGAAGATGCTGGAGATCTGGCTGTCACCTACCACTGGGACAAACGCCCACCCCTGCCCCGCCCCTTACCCCCCCCCCCCCAAGCGCACAAGAGTCCGTGTCCCAGAAGAAACAAGGGCATCCAGCACTTCTCTGGTTCTCCCCCCAAACTGCTTATCACCCAGTTTTGCCTCAACAAACCCTGAGATGGGCATTTTCAGAGAACTCACTTTCAGGATGAATCACTCTCATAAAGGGGGAATGAAGAGGATTCCTGCAAAATAATCTTCATTTTTACCTTTTTAGGGAAAGCTGTGCTCTTAGACACAGAAAACAGAGGGTAAGCCCCCAGATCTCAGGCCAGGCACAATCCTACATTGCACACATATCTATTCTCAAGTATTAGTCATCATTAAACAATACAAATAGTTTCCCAGCACATTTCTTGCCAGAAGGAGGAGAAAAGTGAGTGCTGATGGTAGCCGATGCCAGCCTTTGACATGACGGCTCTGCAAGTCTCTAAAAGAGACAGAAAGAACTTCATGCCCATCAAGCTACAGCACACCCAGAGGCACAGCTTTATCTTCTCTAACCCTGCTTGACCCTTTTAATAAATGCTTCCTCAAGCAAAATGCATTAAGAGGTATCACAAAAATAAAAGAATTCCCAGTTACTCCCTCACTGCATAGAAGTGCTGGGTTTGGCCACAGAAGATACCACAGATGGCTAGGGATCTCTGATCTGGGAAACTCTGCAACAGCGACTGCAGCAGGGCAAGGACTGGAGATGGGGGGAGACAGCGAGCCTGCGCTGGAAAGTCGACTTTATACTTCAAAGCTTGCCAGTCATGATGTGCAAGACCTAGGCTTTGGTGCCCATCAAGTGCAGGCAGCTGCCCAAAGGGGCAACGCTACCCCACGGCACCCCGCAACGTGCCGGTGACGCACAGCAGCCCTGCGTGGAGCTGGCACGAGGCAGGAGGGGACGTGCAGCTGGGCATGG
>NW_008596612.1:0-1540 GCF_000691845.1 Merops nubicus | reverse complement strand
TGAGGGTCTAGAGGCCTGAGGGTCCGCTCCTGAGCCGGCGGTGTGGGTGAAATCTGTAGGCCTGTGGCTAAGGTTATGTCTGAATGAGAGGAAAGAATATTTGTTCAGAATTTAGAGTCTGACTTTTACTGGCAGGACACAGTATTTGGATCGTCTAACGATCTTGAAAGATGATTCTTAACTGCCAATAAAAAAGAAAAACAAGAAAAATAAACCCAGCTCCTTTTTATTTGCATGTCAGTGGACTTGTTCTAAGAAGCAGGGAACCCGTTTTCGTGCGCTGCTGACAGTAACGAAGTGACTGGGTAACAGCAGTCAATCAGCCTCAGTCCCTTGTGCCTCGTGGGATCTGCAGGCAGTGACATTTCTTGGAGATATTTTTCCCTCTGAATTGCAGTGGGCCATTTAGAAATGAGAGTGCAAAAAAATACATGTTAGAAAAGGGCAATCCCATTGTGCTTGTAAATGAAAATCTGTGCAGAAAAACCTTGGCATTTACCAAAATGCCCACAAAGGACATTGTGCTACCTGAGAGACCTGGGATATTACCACCTCGAAGGGGGAAGAAGCAACACACTTAAAAGTCACTTAATGTAATTAGGAGGCGCGCGGGTGCGTTGCTGCTGGGGCTGGCTGCTGGCAGTGCTGAGCCAGGGCCACTGGAGCGGGGTGTGGCAGCTGCCACGTGTGCTGGTGTGGCGTGTGAGGGGGGCTGCACCCCCCTTCGGGATGAAGGAGGATTTTGCATTAATAGTGACTGAAGGTGATGAAGGCTGGGGCAAAGAGGTAGTGAGGTGTGGCTCAGTCACCTCTCCCAAGGAACAAGGGACAGGACAAGAGGAAAGGGCCTCAAGTTGCCCCAGGGGAGGTTTCAGTTACCCCTGAGGAACAATTTCTTGCCCTGGAGGGCTGTGGAGGCCTGTGCCAGGCTGCCCAGGGCAGTGGTGGAGTCCCCACCCCTGGAGGGGTTTCCAAGCCGTGGAGATGTGGGGTGAGGGACACAGGGCAGTGGGGACCTGGCAGGGCTGGGTTAATGTTTAAACTCAATGATCTTTAAGGTCTTTTCCAACCAAAATGATTCTGTGGTTCTGTGATTCTACAGTTTTATGAAGGACTCAAGACTTGAGGGTGGAGAGCAGGGTGGTGTCTTGCTGGTTTCTCTTTAGCACTGGCATCAGTGCCATCTGCATTCCATGGCCCTCATCTGCAGCAAGAAATGCATTAGACCTCATCAATGGGTGTACCAAAGTTGGGTGCAGACAAGGCCTGTCCTGACTCTGCTCTAGGAGACCTCTTGCTTGTTTCTGACTCGTCCTTCTCCACCCAGACAAACTAACGAACAAAGGGGAGGACAGCAGGGTCTGGAGGCTGAGAGCATGTGAAGGCTGCCCTGGCTTTCCACAGCCCATCCAGCCCACTGTCCTCCTCTGGTAACAGCTGACCTGGATTTCTGTGTGTCTGCAGAGGGAAGTAGAAGGGTAAGAGTGAAAACACTGGTGGGTTGAGAAAAAATGACAGCTTAACAGGTAAAGCAAAAGCT
>NW_008596611.1:0-9312 GCF_000691845.1 Merops nubicus | reverse complement strand
CCTCGCACCGCGGCCGCCTGGGTTTTACAGATGTTCTCCACCTCATTTTCCAGCCATTTTGTGAAAATCAGTGTGCAGATAAAGAGGAAAGGGAAAGCTCTTTTTCGGTCGGTCTCTGTATTTAACTGTTTTGTGCACTGGGAATTGAGCCGGGGTCATATTCCGAGCTCTATTAGAGCTCTGCTCAAGTCAGTAATGTCACTTAAAAGTGACACAGTAAGATATCCAATTAAAATCCCATTCAGGAAAGCTGTTCAGCTTCAAAACGCAGCTATCAGGGGGACCTGCCGCTTGTCAAATACCATATGCAAGGTAAATGTGACTAAACCTCAAGGACGTGTGTCTGATGTGAGAGCACAGAAAGCATCGCTGCTCCTAGGGAAGGCTGCGAGGAAAGCTGCACTGCAGAAGCCGATCCTGCCCCAGGGTCATCTTTCTTGTGCCCACTGGGGAGGTACCGCTGGTTTAATCTTCTGATTTCAATTCTACTTTTCTAATACTTGTGATTTAATTGCCACGTCAGAGAATACCTGCATCCATTGACTTCAGTGAATTCAGTCCGTGTTTTTATACCACTGCCCAACTGCAATATTGCATTTCATTGAGGAACCCTTTTCTAATTGGAAGGGCACATGAAAATATATTGTATTATACAGCTATTTCCAGCATAAACAGCTCAACCGTCTTGTACAGTTTGAATAAATCTTTAGATCAAGTTCACCCCCTGAATGACCCATAGATCAGTGCTGAGCTCTGCTGTAGTATACAATTATTTATTCATGATGTTTTCCCCATTCTCATGACAAAAGAAAGATTTAAGGAGCCATTATAGTGTTTATGGAGGTGTTAACCAATTAAAAGCTCAAGGTTGCATGCTATTTCTTCCGAATAACAAAATAAAAAAAAAATCAGGAAAATGATTGATACAGTTAATATATTTATTGGCATTAGTACATTCTCTTTTATTGCTAGGATCAGGGTGACATAATTCATCATAAAGACAGCATAATTGTCTTTGAATGTTATAAAAGGTGAAATTCATTCTCCTGGAAATTAAAGAGAACATTGCAAAGCCTCTATAAAAAAGGGGGACTGAACAATACAGATGATAAAATGTCCTGGCTTTAAATTTCTGTCCATAAACCTGGAATAAAGCTACTGAGAATTAGTCCAAGATGAAGATTGTAATGCAATAACCTGAAATTAGTTTAGGCATTCCTCTAATCTCGTTTTTCATGGTGTAGGACCATTCATCATAAAATCTGTTTCCCTTCATTGGCAGTATTTCAGCTGCCTACTCCCTGAATGAAAACAGTAAAAGAGTGAAGACACCAAATGAAATATATGTTATTTCTTCTGGCAGAATTAGATCTCTGTCAGGAAAGCAGATGCAGCAGCATCTTTCTTCTACCTGGTCTTTGCTCCCCACACTCAGACCCACTCTGATCCCTTACTCCCCTTTTTCATATGCAAGCCTGGGTTTAGGAAAAGGCTTTGACAGCCTGATAAAGTGTCACTGTCACGGGATTTTAACTTTGCTTAGATTTGGCTTTTATCTCCCTGGGTAATTTCTTATCTACAAAGAGACTCTGAAGACCTCTATACTATTCCCTTGAAGATCAGTTCTGCCACTCTTGCCTGCATTAAGTAAAACTCACCTTGTAAGTCCAGACTGGGTCCTTTCCCAGTCTGATGCTGCCTAAAAAATGGGATGCAAAAAGAGAGAGAACAAGGAAAAAAAGCTGAAGCTTCTTACTCGAGGCTACACTAAAGCTCCACCTTTCACCTTGTTTGCTGTGGGAGTGTCATTCAAACAAGTTACCCAAGGGAAGGGAAGTTCTTGTTTCAAGATGGCCAGCATAGTTTTTCATAGTTTTTTATGCTATAAATCAAGGCGGACATTCCTAGTGACTTAGAAGAACTAGCCTTCTGAATTATGCAATAGCTGTGTATGCCTGGCTTAATCCTAAATATGTTTAAAGTTAGCCTTTAATCTTATGCAAGCCCCAATGTTCCCCCAAATGAAATTGTCAATGCAAACCAGGCCAACTAAGCAGTATTAATTAACATCAGAAGAAAAACACAAAGAATTCTCTTTGATCATTGCTTGAAGACATTTTGTGCTTACCTTTAATTTCCTCTGTTGATTTGAAAAAGTGAGTTCAAGTTATAGCTCTTTGTTAGAATAATAATTAAAACAATCTAGTCTGTGCATATTCATTGTTTAGCTAAAGGACACTAATTATGTGCATACGTTAAGAGACTAATTGAGGTTAAGCCTGCAAGGGAGCAGCCCTTAGATTCTTCAGGAGGCAAAAATTCCTATTAAACATGACAGTGTCAACCCAAATCTGTACTCTTCATTGTTTTCTCTTTCTTCAAAAGTATTAAGAAAATCTTTAAGTCTGCTTCTGAGTCCTTCTCTCAAAAGGTAAAGCTTTTTAAACACTTCTGTCAGGCTTTCTCTGCCCTGTAGCTGTTCAGAGATGCACAAAAAAAATCAGACCAAAGGAGCTTCTTGGTTGATACTCACTGCAGGGTGTTCTGATGGGACTGACCTGGAGTGGGTACAGATGCTGCCCCATTATGTGTCCAGTCCCTGAGTTAGACATGGCAATAGGAATGGGACGCCACTGGTATTTCCTTTAGAAATTCCTTTCAGTGATCATTGTGCCTCCACTCTTTGGACCTGAGGTGGGGCCAGGCAGGCCAGCTGTACTGCACAGTCCTTCATCACAGAGCAGATAGGGTATCACAGCCATGCTCTGAGCCTGCTTCTAGGTTTATCTTTGCACGTGAGAAGTGTAAGAGGAGTATCACCACGGTTGCACCAGAGAAGGCCACAACATTTTAGCCTTTTATGCAAAAAGTGAACAAAGGAGGCAATCTGTTGTCAAAGCTAGAGGCAACTCATTTGGAGTGAGCAAAAAGGAAATCACACTGTCTACCCTCTGTTACAGCCAAAATTTTGAGATGTGGAGAAAAATAACAGTGCAGTCTTAAAAAAAAAAAATAAAAAAAATTAGCTAATCTGGGGTCAAGTCTTTCTCCTCCTAAGAAAATCTGGAGTAACTGCATTACTTGGTGCAGCTTTTCCAGGTTTTAGCACATCCACTCGCTGACTAAATAGGGGCTCTGCAGCTGTCCTAGGCAAGATAATGATTACAAGAGATAATCTTCATGTTTCAGGAAGCATTGCTGACAGAAGTCAGGGATAAATGCCTTCCCTCTCCCACAGCAGTCAGAGTATTTCATAGCTATCCAGATGCATTATGAGAACTTTATGTCTTTCTCTAGAACAAATGGTGGAAAGCATTGTCAGAGAAAGCACAGATGGATTGTATTTCTCCCTGCCATATATCACTATGGTTAGCTGGAGATTAAACTTCTCTTTTGTATTTAGGCGATCTTGCCTTTATTTTCTTACTAATAGCAGCTGGAGGGAAAATGCTATAAATCTGTTTATTATGTATGCACCACAAGACTACTCAGTACTTCTTATAAGCAGCACTAGTTCTGCTGTCATTTATGTCAAGGATTAGACTCAGTGTTAGTTAACAAAGTCGGGATCTGTTTGATGGTCCTCTCCCCACTCCATTGGTTATCATGCGGCAGAAGTGTGGGGCAGGAGGAGACAAGGTTACAGATACTGGTACTGCTTCACATCAGCTAGTTTACTGCCTTGGTGGTTGTGATCCCTTCTTTGCCAACTCCTGAAGATTTACACCCCAATCCATGCAAATCACTGTGTAAGGCTAAGTTAACCTTGACGAAGCTGCATCCTTTGGTGCTAAATCTAAAGTTAGGAAAATGGAGTTTCTTCTTACACGTCTTAGAGATTTCTTTTCCAAATCTGCCACATTTAATAGCCAACGCACAGCAAAGTTTCCTCCTGTAGACATTACCAAGAGCAAAATGGGTAAAGTAAAGCAAACTCAGCCATCAAAAGTGCTTTGACTTCCCTCAGAAAAGAAGTGATAAGGATGTTTGAGCCTGATCGAACAGAGGAGCTCAGATACATGTGCACTGCCTCGGACACTGAATTGATTGTGTTCTTTCTGTTAAAAGTCGAAACCGAAGTAGTCAGTAAGCTTTCTGTGTTCCCTGCCAGGCAGAGAATATATACCCTCAGTTGCTTTCATCATAAATAATTAATTATTACCAGTCCAAACCACATAATGACTTCTGTATTCCAACTACGTAATTATTTCTGTTCCTTAACACTTACCAGCTATTAATCTCAAATAACAATAACCATTTAATAATCATCTATTACCAAAGTAATAAATTAATGGCAATTTCAGGAAACTTTCTGTTCAGAGAGAATATATTTTTCCAAAGGACCTGAGAAGTGTCATTTCATGGGATGCAAGTGCTTAAAAATTTAGGTGCTTTTGACAATGACTATTAAGTTCTATTTCTCTCTTTGTGTTTGCAGACAATGCTTAGCACTACAATACAGGGGCATCTCTGTCAAAGAGCCTCTAGGTGCTGCCACAGCACAAATAAACAGTATTTGTTTCCTTGTTCAGAAGAGACAGTAATCTTTATTTTCAGGTAAACTGGTATTCTATCAGGGTTTTAAATAGATACTGAGGAGTGGTATTTTTCCATTGCAATTCTTCAGTCAACAGTTTAATTGCAATCATTTCTCAAACAAACAAACAAAAAATTTCCATGCATCGACATCCCTTCTCAAATGAGAAACCACTTAAATACATGGTATATGGAAGAGTCAGTGTAGTTTTTAAGATTCTATTTTAAAAGTTAAAAAAATAAAAGGTTAACATGCAACTTCAATTTGAAGCTATTTTGTTTCCTCACCTACCCGATCCTGTACACACACAGATTTAGCCTGCTGTAATTCTTGCAGAGAAGTCTCTCTCTCCTCCCCTCAGTTTCAGATGATGACCAGCTACAAGGACTGGAAGCTGATGGAAATCATTTCAGTCTGGAGATGGAGGCAAGTTTAATGCAGCTGTTAAAAAAGACATCTTCCAGTGGTATTTTTTATTTGCAGACCAAAGACTTCACAAAAAAAAGAAATCCTACCCACCAGAATCTTCCAAGGATTTTGCTTCAGTGCCCCCATTCCTCAGATGGGATAAAGCAGCACAACTTCAAAGAAAGTGTCTTAATTTGCTCTGAGGATCTGGTCAGAAAGCACTGCTCACGGAGCATAGTGCTGCCCAGCATTTGGCTGCAGCTCTGCACCAGATCCAGGGGCTCAGTACCCACCCCTGTGATCTTTGGTAAGGCTTGTCCCCATGCTCTCATAGATAAGCACGCAGAAAATCTGCAGAAATTATTTTTATATCTAAAACACACCCCATTTACATATGCACCAGTCATAACTATGACTACAGCAGCAAAGCTTCAGAGTTGCCAAGGCTGGGTGACTCACATCATGCCAGCATCAGGCTGTCCAGCCTCGCCCTGAGCCCAGCACTTTCACTTCCAGAAAGGTGCCCCAGGAGGAGCTGGCAGTTTCACCTGGGAAAGGCCAGTTGCAGCGACAGTTCCTCGCCAGCACTGTTATTATTTATGGTTTGGTGAGGGGGAGAGGGGCGCCTTTTTTCTAATTTGAATTCTTCTACCTCCTGGTAAAGACCCTCTCCATGAGATTTAAGAGTCTTTTGGAGCCTGCTGAGAGGATGAGTGTAAATTTGGCCTCGAACACGAATTAACTTCTGCAGCTACTGATGTGCCTCCCTGGATGGTAAATTAAATTTTTCCTCTCTACTTTGGAGCTCCTGTATCTGAACAGATGAGGAATTTGTTCAACAGCTAAGGCCAGGCAGTGCAAAGGTTGGCTGGACAGAAAACTTATTTCCTTATACTTATGAGAAAGATACTTGGTTCTTCTATGTCTACTAATACAAGGAATATCATTAATAGATTAAATTATTCTTATAATTATTTTTTTAAAAAAATTGTTCTTTCACCTTTCATGTCCAGACTTAGAAAAAAACTTGTTGTAACTTCTCATATGTCTTTATCAACTTAACTACAGTGTATCCATGCAGAAGATAGATGTTGTTATTATTTAAAATTCCAGGAACCAGCTCCAAAAAATGCTGACAAGTCACTAATCCCAAGAAAATGTATGGTAGTTAATTATAAATGAGGCACGCAGAAGTCTTCCAGTAGATTGCAATCAACAAGATTCACTGAACAAACACCTCTTTCCTCACGATAAGGAGACAGGTTGTTCCATGACCCTTCCTCCTCCTCTCAGCGGGATGTTGGGATAACGATGAGCAGAAAATTAAAAAAATGGACAAATGAAGCTTCAGCCCCAGAAACAAATAAATCATCTTTCAGAGCTGAGCACATGGAGATACACATTTCCATCTTTTTCAGAGCTGTCCTGCTGGCCAGTGAGGGGTGTTGCTCATTTGACCTAACCTTGAATTGAATATTGAATAAATCAAAACAAACTCCCACAAAGGGGAAGCAAAGGGGAGTGACAATGCACCCAGAGGCACCATGGGGTGCCCCACACCACACAGGATGGATTTGGGAACACCCCACTTAGGAAGTTGCCTGCCAGAAAGCCTCTGTGAGCCAGGGAGGAGGAGACCCTCAGTGGGGTCCATTTCCCCAGCACTAGGCAGGGATGCCTAGGTGTACCAAGACACCTCTGTACAGCAGAGATAGTGTTGAAACAGTTTCCACTTGGTCGCCATAGTGGAGCCAGTGCAGCTCCCTGCTGGCACAATGGGTAGCCAGCTCTCGCAGACAGAAGAGATCCCCTCCTCCTTTCTCATGTTTGCTGGTGCCACAGAGAGCAGAACAAGCTCTTCCAAGGAGCTCACAGCAGAGAAAGTGGGTGAAGAGGGAAAAGGGCCAGAAATTATTATCTCTGCTTCACCTCCTCAGAAATCCTCCCAGAAAAGTGCAAGGCTCCAGTGGGTAAAGTTAGCCCAGAGAACATCCAAGGTACTCATAAAGTTTATTGATGACAAACAAGGCAGACTTTTGTAGGTTCTGTTAAAACATCCTCTCTCTAAAGAGAGATGTCTGGTGGCAACAGATAGATGTCTCCACGTGTCTCTATGTCCAGGGTTAACAGGCTCACAGGGCTTGCCCGTGATGAGAGAGGACATCAGCAACAAGGTCTCAGAGAAACAGGATGGATCAGAGTCAACAGCTCCATATGGGACCTTAGGAAGGAAATGAATAGGGCATCAAGGGTGTTGTCATGCCAGCAGGGTCCCCTTTACTGTTCTGAGCAATTTGCTGCCTCAGAAACAAAGCCTTGTGGGAACACACAGCCATGGTTAGGACACCTGTAGATGTAGCAAGATAAAAAAGTGGGCATTGGATGGCCAAACAGCAAATCCATAAAACCTTCATTCTTGGACTTCCTTTACAAGGGTGGTGGCCACACCTACGCATGTTGTTTGGTTTGAGGCTTTGCAGGTGAAGGGAGTTTTAAGATCGATTAACCAAGATCATAAAGATGTATCTCATCAAAGCAGCAGCTTGTCATGGTTTCATGCCAGTTCCAACCACCAAATTGTGCAGAGCAGTCCTGCACCGTGCCTGTCTCTTTTTAGTGCTGAGATCTTTTTCCCACGACAGGTTTAACATGCAAAACATAGATTTTCTGAGACTCATTTTATTTCTTTAAATGATGTCATTAGAAACAACAGATGCTGTTGATCACACCTGATGTGCTTTAGGGAAGTAAATTTCAATGCACTGGTTGTATAAATTGAAGGCAGCATTTATTAGCTCAGCTGAACCACATCACCCAGAGGAAGCTGGGTTGCCCAACATGCCATGAATTGCAGGGAATAAGGAGCTAAAGCACTGATGATATTGTGATCCCGTTGGATACTAAAAATGAAACTGCACTTCCTAACCCTCCCAGCCACCAACAACAACCCGCCCAGCAAGGTGGGCTTGTGTTTCTAATTATAAAGGGAAGAAGGCAGGGTTCCATCATATTAATGTCTAGCACCCTTTCTTCTACGAAAACTGATGATTTCCAGACACATTCACAATTAGAATTAAATTATTTTCACTAGGATATTTAACATATATTTTTATAGAATTATATAATTGTAAAGTATTTCATTCAGAATTAGTTTATGGGTGGTCTGTAAATAAAGCGATTTTGCTTTTGCTATTCACCTTCAAATTGATTTTCCTGCCTTTATCCAACACAAGTAACTAGTCATGTGGGATGAAAAGCATTTTTTGAGTGGACTTTTTTAGGTACCACAATTTCATCTCTGCACTTTTCTATTATTAATCTATTACTTACAATTTCTCTCCCATCAATAACACTTTCTGGTCTGTATCATAATAGCAATTTCTTCCCAAATGGTTTTTGCCCAAATAAAGATAAAATGTGCTGGAAAATTCAGAAATGAAGCTTTGTTTATGTGGAGTTTTAGGAGGAAAAAGATTTGTTCTCTTTAGATACAGATATATCTCCAGCATAGGCAAAAAAAAAAAAAAAAAAAAACCAACAAACCTCCCCTGACATTTATAATGCTTTTTTGTTTGGCGTTATGGAAGACTAACTAAGGCACAAACAACAACTTTGTGACCTGGAGTTCTGAGGTCTTTCTCCATCAAAATGGACAAAAAGAAGTGATGGCAGCTAGGGAAGTGAAGAGCAAGACCAGCATATCATTACCGACACAGAATATCTGTAGAATAGGAAGCATATGACAGAGAAAAACTATGCTGCACTGGTGAAAGGAAAAAAAGTTGAATATAACAGAATGTGCAGAGGAAGTTAATATCCATGGAGATGAGTGATGTGTTTAGACTGACAGCTGAGAAAGACAGTTTTGACAGACACATATTAGATGAATTAGAGTAGGATGGTGCAAGTATATGTGGGATTTTTTTTAACCTTCCTTTTTCATTTCTACTATTTTTCAGCTAAGCATAATTTTCCCTTGCACAACATTTACAATCTCAGCTCCATTTGAACAAGGCTTCCATCAGGCTCTGGACAGTGGGGGAGATGGAGAGTCAGAAGGTATTTTCTATACAGGGCAGTAAGCAGATTTGCATTGCTATTTTCAAAGGAAGTATGGATTTGTATTCAAACCTGTGAAATGTGAGACTTGTGGCAAGCACCTTAGTGATTTTGGGAGGATTTTTGTGTAAGCTTGGTAACATGCAAGATTTCCAGTCTCTCCTAGGCTTAGCGGAGTACGCTAACTGTGCTGTAAGACTGATCTCTTTTGAAGTCCAAAGCCTTTGGCAGCTCAGCTACAAATTTACAAATGTTCTAGAGAAATTCCCCAATTTCTGCATCTGGGTCCTGCATCTGGGTCGAGGCAA
>NW_008596610.1:0-7368 GCF_000691845.1 Merops nubicus | reverse complement strand
TGTGCATCCCCAGCCTACTTGCTGGTGATGCTGTATGAGAAGCAGAGAAGGCCATGACATGGTCACCTATATCTAAAAAAGTCCCTGTTATCAATGCTGCTTTCAACAGAAATCCAGATCACAGCCCCATACTAGCTGCTATGAAGAAAATTATCTCAGACAAAACCAGCATGCTTAATATTTTTGTGTCAATTTTTAATTTGGGTAATTACAGAAAGGAGGTATTTTAGAATGGCTTAGTCTTACCAGAAATTAGAGAAGTCAAGCTATGTTTCTTAAGCTATTTCCATCATATAAGTAGCTTCATGCTTTGGTATCACTGTAAATTAAAAGTAATATAAATGTAATGTTGACTAATAAAGTGCACAAAACACAATATGAAACACAAGAGAAGTGATTTATAAATGTTTATGTAAAGGAGACTTTTTGGCAACAAAAAGGGAGAATTAAATATTAAATAAGTGGAGTTGTTTTTCTGGCACAGGAATCATCTTTTATTCCAAACCAAGGGAATTATAAATGCAGTAACTTACTGGACTGCTTGTTAGAATGTTTGTGTTAGCAGTAGAGGATTGATCTTACATTTTGGAGCTTTTTTTATTCAAAACTGCAACTTTTTCTGTAATACACACAGGAAGCAGTTTTCATGCGGAAATTTAAGAAAGCATACCAAGTTCAAGAATTGGTATTTAATTGGTTTAGTTTTTGTTTCTCCATTGAATAAATGAAAGTTAAAACTGCTTGAGTCTAAAAAGACGATGAAACACTTGTTTTCAGTGGTCTGAAGGCTCACTTTCACCCCTGTTAGGTCTTTTAATCCATCCTCAGCAATGGAATGGAGTTAATTGTCAATTAATGTGATGGTATGATGCTACTCTTTTCTGGCTCTTTTTATAGATGGAGGATTTGTACATGAAAAAGTTGTCTGTTGGCTTTATGGAATGTACTTTTACTCCCGGTAACCGGTTCTGACGCAGCTGGCTCTACCTTTATTTTTCTTGTAAGAGATAATAACTTCTGACTGTCTTTGTAAATTCTCCTCTAATTAAAATCATCGGGCATGTCCTTCATGGTGAACTGAATTTGTAACTTCGTCAGATGTGACAACGCCAAGATAACTATGACATACTTTTGCATTTACTTGGAGGCGTATGAGACGTGTGGGTGAGACCATTGGGAGAAGTGGTGTTTGTTTATGGGAACAGGAAAGAATATGTTGGACACTTGGACCTTCAGGTATCTATTTTAAAAGCTATAGGTGTAGACCAGTCCCACAGTTTTTCAGAAAGCTTCTTTAAGCTAAGGAGCAATGGGAGAAAGAAGAAGAGTTAAAAAATGGGAAATGAGATTGCTTGAATGTTTAATTTATAGGATCTCTAAAGTGACAGGAAGATGATGAGCAAATGGAGGAATTAGCCAGCTGTGACCTGTAGGCTATGTGGTTTCTCTGACTCTACTCCTTAGATGGTGCAACTCAGAGAAGCTCATTTGCAGTTGACAAAATTATAGCAATTGAATTTGGTTCTAAACCTTTTTGCAAAAAGGGTTTGATGGATTTAATTCATCAGGAAACTTTGGAACCAAGAGGACACAGCTGCAGAAGAAATCTGACTGATCAAACCACCTCTGGGATAGGGCACAGACTCATAAGTTGAGTTTTTTTCTGTGTTTTGGGGCATTCTTTCCATGAAAGTGATTTATTTTTATTTCAATACAAAAGGTGAAAAAGATAAATATTTTGAAATGTTTCATAAAACACAATTACCTTCTGACCAAAATTAGCAGCTATACAACCACTTCTTGTTTCCTTGTTGGATGCTATTATGTTATGGCTGTGTCATCTTCTATGTTTCTTTTTACCTTGCACCCCATACTTGATTGTTCTGGTAATATTTTTCACTCTATTTCTGTAACTTATAATGTGTCTTTAGTAAAAGAATATAAGAATAGATTGATTTCTCATGATTCTCTTTGACATGGCACTATATTTTTTTTCAAATTTATAAAAAGGACCAGGGAATTCCTTTATGCCTAAATTATTTATATGAACACAAATAGAATACAGTGGCAGTATAATCTTTTATTAATAAATTAGATACTGACCCCGTTGCAGATGAATTCTGCTAGAGAGGAAATGTCTGTGACAGCCCAGGAATGGCAAGTACCAGAGATACTGTTATGGGAGATGAAGCATTCAGCATGACTGATGTTTTCTAATGCTATATGTGAGTAAGGACAAGACCTTTGGAAATACCACCTACTATATTTTTTTTTGTTTAAAAAGTTTTCAGATAAGGCTATCTGAAAAGCAATGGAGCTTTTTGTAAATAGTAAAGAACTATAAAGTACAATGCAGTCCTCTCCCTAATGTTCCTTAACTTTCACCGTTTTGAAATGCTACATACTTTTTTCATTCTTCACCTTGGAAAGGAAAAGGCAATTTTGTCTGCCTCACCCTCAAACATCCACATTGAAGCAGTGTGGGTGATCATACAAACACAACTTCTCATATTACAAGGGACCTCAAAAAAACCCTCTGGTCCAACCATTCATAGGAAAGGGAGCCTAGATGAGTTTATTTAGCACTCTGACCAGCCACATCTTGAAAAATTCTGGTGACTGGGACTCTACCATTTCCCTGGGAAGACTGTTCCAATGAGTGTTTGTTCTTACTGTAAAAACGTTTCTTTTCTTATGTCCAGATAAAACCTCTCCCAGTTCAACTTGTACCTGTTTTTCCTTGTCTTCCTCATGTAGCACACTGTGAAGAGAGAGTCTCCATCTTCTTTGTAGTCATTTAAATGTAATCTTTAAAAGTGATTCATCCTCAGAATAAAATAAGACTTCTGCAAGTAGTAATTATGTCTGTTAATCCATTATATGGTCTCCTATTAAGATACTAACTAAAGATAAGGCTATGTTTCATGTTTTATAATATTAATTTCCAAAATTATCTTTTTTCTCCTAATTACAAATAAATCATCAGTAAGCAAATTACATTTTGAAATAAGTCTGAACAAGAAATCTAGTAACTTTTAATTTTAGGGAAAATTACTTCCTACCATTTTGTGTCTTCTTGGTTATTTATCCCAGATCTGGTAATTCTATATACCACTATGTCATTTTTTTTTTTTTTGAGATCTTTTAGAGAGCAGAGCAAATCTGTTTGTAGTTCAGCCTCTCCTTTCCCCTAGATAATAAGTTCATTTCAAAATATTTAATATTTCTTAAAATCTGGACTCTTCAAACCCTACTGCTAAAATGTTGCATATAAAGTCATTTATGTTTTTAAACTTTGGTTTCCACTCTCCCATATAAATGCAAATATAATATTTTCCATTAGAATAATTCTGCCTCGTGCTTTTTGATAGAGGCATTGGAGACTAAAAGGTAGAGTAGAATCCATTTTGATAATATTGCATCTTCTTTCTGAGCTCCAATCTGTCAAATTTCTTATTTAATATTCTGAATAAGGGCAGTTGCAGGAAAAATGGAATAATCATTTTTATTTCACTTTCTTTTGCCAGGCTTTGGTGGTCTTACAGTTTCTTCCTGGACTGAAGAAATGTGTGTGTGAAGATTTATGGTCCTTTCCTCTGCCAAGATGTGTCCTAGAAATCCAAGGTGTCATTTGCAAAGGTTCATGACCAAATATATTTCCTAACATTAAAAAAATCCAGCTTTCCTCAAACCCAAACTCAGATCTCTGCTATAATGGAAAGAAATGTATAAAAGCATTTAGGAATACGAAGGTTAAAACCACAGAAGTTGTCTCTTCTTTGTGTAAAGGCACTAAACAAGACACTTTCATGACAAAATCTGTTGTCTTGACAGTACTGAATGCTGCTATCATCCCTGACATTGACTAGGTGAATATGGAGCACCCAATAGCTCCCAGGTTAGCCAGTAAGCTGATAAATTCCTGTCAGTTTGCTGTGAAAGGGAGGAAAATCAAGCTCAAGCAGTTCTGGAAATTGAATGGTCAAAATATCACACGAAAAAACAAGCTTCAATTTTTAAAACTCCATTTTCTATTGAAACTTGCTTAAGCAGCTGTTGGTGAGGATCCACCTTTATGAACTGTTTTATGTGATTTAGCCATAAACAATTTCTCTGAGTTAAAGACTTGATGTGTAAGGTTATAGTTGAGTAACTTGGGTTGCTTGTTTTTTTTCTCACAAGGCCCTTACATCCAGAAAAGAACAAAATGTGTTCTTGTGTTGCTTAATTCTGATTTTAACATCCTAAAATAATTTCTACACTTTTTAATTTTGTCTCTCTGCTTTAAGGCAGGTGTTCAAAGTGCCAAGGAAATGCAATATCTAATATACAATGGAATATCAAAAGTCCACAAATCAAAATCTGCCCCCTCATCCAAGGTTTGCTTGGAGTGTTAGGAAAATACAGAGAAATCTCCCAGCATCTACAATATGAGAGTCTAAAACCCATGAACTCTGTAATGAAAAGCAAATATATTACTCTGTCCTTCACTGCAAAGCTGCAAGCTGTTAATCCATAATGTGAAGTTGGCCTCTGCTGTTGTCAACCATGATATATAAATCATATCAGACAAAACAAGAACCGGGCTGACCCTTTATCCCTTCCTTAAGCCCACTGCAAACATTTATAATGCCTAAAATATTTTTCCTCCATTTTCTTTACCCCTCTTCACATCTCTATCACTTGCTGGTTTCTATTGGGAGGGGAAGAGTAGAAGAGCGTGTGGGAGCCTGTTTGAAGAGTTTCAAACAGGAAATGAGGAATTTCAGCCCAATTTCCTAAGCCAAAAAGGTTTCAATAACACCACCCCACCCACTGTTTGGTCCTTCATAAAACCCTGGCTCCTGCTTCTCAAGACTTCTAGGAAGAGGAACATATAGTGAAGGCAACTTTGCAAACAAAGGGTCATGTACCCAGGGATGACACAGAACAAAAGCTACACTGGAGGGGGAAAGCTCTAGGGGGAGAGGTGGCCTTTCAGGAACATCCAGAGAGACCAAAATGAGAAGACTAAGAAAGGAAATACTGGCTGAATGAGTTAAGGGAAAAGAAGAATGAGGGAAATACACTAAGGCTGAGCCTTTAGTAAGATCCAGGGTAAAGTGCTTTGTAGTCAAAGGAAAAAATGCAGCTGATTTAGATGTCATTGAAAGTGGTTCCTTAATTTGTTAGGTAAGTTTCATTTAAGTCAATGAGTGAAATATCCAGTGACTTTTCTATTAGTGGGACAGGGCCCTAGAGTGAAAAAGAGCATGGAATTAATATAATTTTGTCACTTGTGAAACTCCTGCTGAGCTCATTTCAGGATCAAAGCCTAGAACTACAATTGTGTTGCTCATTAAAATAACAGAACAAATATTGAGAGAAAAATAACAAAATCCAGGGCAGTTGCGCAAGGGTAAAGAGCACAAGTTTATAAAGAACGGACCTTGCATTACAAACATATTACCTTTTCCTAATAGACTTCCAAAGGGTCATATTCTGCTGTGTTTTGAGGGCTAACTTCTGCTAAAGGAAGCAACAAAGTCTACTCCTAATAGCATTTACTTATGTGAATAATGGTCCTGTACGATGAGCTATAATTAGTAGATGAAGGAAAAGTAGTAAGAGTAATACTGTGCTCCGTAACATTTTAGTGATGAAAGGTAAATTTGCAGATAGGTTTCGTGGTGTAGGAGACAGGGTATCAGTTGGAGATTTTCTGTTTGGTTTTTGCATATTTCTATCACATTAATTAATATCCTGAGTTAAGTGCTATAATGGAAAAAAAAAAAAAAGAAAAAAAATGAGAAATGGCAAAGTCTGCAAGGTGCTTCACGTGCCATGTCGACATTACTTTATTCAGTCAGAATTGCAAACCAAAGAGAACTGCTTAAAGGAAGTCCCCATACTGAATTAAAAGACATTGGGAATGCAACAATCATTGTGAAAGTGAGAAACTTGGAAAGGTGTTAACAGATATACATGGAAGTGGTATGTGAATGGGTTTTAAGCATGTAAGAACCAAAATTTTGGCCTGCACTTCCAAGGTGAGAAGGTAGGGGAAAATACTGATGGAAATACTCAAGGGTTGGATGAAAACCGTTCATGTCAAAAAACAGGCTGGTCAATAGACTGTCTAACAATGTAAAGCTCCAGTTCTCACTCAGTCAGAGGAGTGTATAAAGCTATAAAGATATGCACCGAATTGTAGGGAGAAGGATAATGTAATCAGATCCAGGCAGAAATGTATCAGGTTTTATATGGTAGATAAAGGGGAAGTTATCTACAGTAATATAGTTGTATCCATACCTATCTGCAAATGTTTGATGAAGGAACAATGTAATAAACCATCAAGTATATGGCATGAAATTGAGAGGGGAAAAAGTGAATGTCTGGAAGAACTTTGACTGTGAAATGCAGTAGTTCACTGGGTGGAACAGGCTGTTTTATGCATAACAGCTAACTTGGTCTGGCATAAATGCAGAACATGTGACACCCCCTCTAAGGGCAGAATAGGTCCTACAGCAGCATCCAAAACTCTGGTAATCCCTGACTCAGCCTTATATTACTTAGTTGTCCTTTTTCCCTGTCTGGTGCAGCCAAGGATTTAAGGATAGAGTTACACATTGATTATTCTGGTGTTAACTGTTGGCTATTGCTAGAAATTATTTGATTTCTTTTTTTTTTTCTGAGATCTTTTTCAGGGTTTTTAAGGATTAATAAATCCTTATTTAGTCAGGCAGTCCCAGTAGGGAAAAAACAGGAATATTTGCATAATTTTTCCCATGTCAGTGCATTATGGCTCCAGAGTTTTTTTGTATTTTCTCCTTTCTTTTCAGCTGGTCTAAATTATCATTGTGTTGTTGAAATCAATTGAGTTTAAGCACCTGCCACTTCCAGGTGTCCAATATTTACCAGTTTTTCTTGTTGCCAGTGCCAAGAAAGAAAAAGCGAATATTTGCTAGTCCCCTTGATGACATGGAACGAGTAAATTAAGAAACCCTATGTACTGTCTTATGAGAGCTCTAAAACTCACATATGGAGGAAAGGTGAATTATTTCTAGTGTGAAAAATAAGCTTCCACATGGAGTTCTTTGATAAGATAAAATATATATATTGGACAGAAGGAGAGAAAGTATGATCCTCCATCCTTTCCATACAGGTATTGTGTTTGGCTCGCAATACTTGGAATCAAGTGGAAAGCAAGGCTGGTGGAAAAAAATATCAGCTACCTATATCCTTATTAAAATTATGTTTTGTAGTAAATTGCTTTCTGTTTCATTTGGCTTATACTAGCAATGCTACACTTGGTGGGGCAGCAGGACTCCTGTCAGCTTTAGCATGAGCAGGACCAGCCTGTTGAGGTGGTTTAAACCACTTTTATTG
>NW_008596609.1:0-8117 GCF_000691845.1 Merops nubicus | reverse complement strand
GGGGCTCGGGGGGGACTCGCCGCGCCAAGCGACGCCGGATTTCCCGGGAAGGTCTCGAGCGCTTCCGTGGGCGCCGGCGTCGCTGAGGGCCGTACTTGTGTCATGTTTGTGGCCAAAACCACGCAGCAGCTCTGCCCGGGCTCCCCGTCTGTCGTTCTGTCTCGTGTCTGAGGAACTCAATACACCACTAACCGTCTGGCTGAAAGCCCGAGGGAGCCTGTGGGAAGAGTTCCACCAACTTCAATCTGGCTTGGATCAGATCCAGGGGCAGGAGCGGGATGAAGACATCTGCTCGCTCCCTGGATGGCCTGGGTGATGGCCATCAGGAGTGGCACTCTGAGCGTGGCCGGTCGCTGCCTCTCCTGCTCGGAGCCACATCCCTCACAGAAAGCTAAAAGCCACGCTGTGACCTTTCCACAGGTGGCCTCCATGTCTGCCATGCTGAGCATGGACCTTCTTTGGGCAGGGCTTATCCACCTTCAGGTGGTTCCAACCGAGCAGCCTGCTCCTGACATAATAACAAGGGATTAGTTGTTTTCTCACCGGGGGCTGTGGGGTTCCTTGGGGCATCCAAGCCGCTCTATCAAGCAAAGAGAGCAGCTTTCTGTTCCTAGGCAGGGCTTTGGACACCCGTGGCAGCCCAAGCAGGGACAGAGCCTGGGCACCTCTCTGGCACACATTTGGTATTCCAAAGGAAATGCATCAGAAAAACTGCAAAGCAGGGGGACGTGGGGCTGGGCTGTTGGGCCAGTTCCAGTGAAATCCGGGCAATTAAGGTTTGCACTGAACTCATGCCAAATTCAGTGGGTTCCAGTGGACTTTTTTCTACCAGGGGTTTCAGGGAATGAAACGTGCTCGGACTGAAAGAGGAGAAAATATTCCCACCAAACTGTTCAGGACTTTACCTCCTGTAGCTCTGCTTTCACCCCCCTCGCTTCCTCCAGGAGCTGGTTCCCATGAGAGGCTCCTTGGAGCGGCTCCTCCAGCACGTGCCCGGGCTCGGGCTCCCCTCGCCCCTCGCAAGACAAAGTCTTCTGGAAGAATGCGAAGCTAAACCCGCGCGCCTTTCAGTGCAGTCTGGCTCCTGTCAGCTACAGGAGAGTTAGAAAAGGTTATATTGTTAAGGAAAATGGTTCTGTTACCTGCGCTCACAAAAGTGAGTCACGTTTGATGGAGGATGTAATTTGGGTCGACTGATAGCCAGAACTCATCCAAGTGCACAGCAACCACACAACCTCCCACCCATGCCAGTGCCACCCCTTGTTTATGGGAAACTGTCACCCTCGTAGCTTCAATCCCTGGCCAAAAAAAAAAAAAATCCAGGTTCTGAAGGGCATATCTTGAAGATTGCAGAGAGACATCTAGTTATGTAGAAATAAAATATGAATTTTAATGTGAGACATTAACATGAACTCTTTCAGGAATACCTACAGGACTTCATGATGAACGTGTTAGAGCAGTGCTTCAGCACTGGTGCCTGCCAGTCTTCATAAATCAGCTCCAACAAGTTAATTCTTCATAAAGGAGGATGAATTTGAATCTCAGGGATGGATGAATGAATGGGTGCATCATCAAAGAAGCCGCATAACTTGGAGCAGTCAGGTCCTGGCATGTGGGAACAGTGAGGCCATGCTGGAGGTGTTCTGTTGCTTGCCAGCTGGAGGCTGGTGCAGCTCCGAAGAGCAGACATGGGGCGGTGCCTCTTCCATGCCCTCATTTGTCCCTCTTCATCTCCTCGGGGAGGAGAGCCCTCACTCTCACTCTCGGGCTGTTCCAGAAGCCGCTGAGGGTTTCCCCTGGTGGGGGGCTCGCCGCCGAGGCGGGCTGCCCGTGTGCCTGGCTGTCCGTTTATGGATGCTACTCACTTCTTCACAGGGCGCTCTGGGGACGTTTGCATGTCGGCGTCTGCGGGCACTACAAATGGGTGGATGTTACACAGTGTTTAACTCACAGGCTGCACCTGCGAGAGAGGCCCGTTTTTATTAAGAGTGTGTTGTACTCGTTGCTTTTGTTTTTTTGATAAAATTTATACTGCCGCCGTCTCCACTGCCAGCCCACTGTGGCTGTCAGCTAGGGCTAAATAGCGACGTGTCAGGTGAGTGCTTCCACGGCAGGAGCAGAGGTGTGGAGCACACAGGCCTGTTGTGAAGAGCCTCCCGTGCTGTACGAGGGCTTCCCAACGGACAAGTGACATCTGGGAGGTTTCGGCACGGCGCAGCCGAGATGCAGGGGCAGGGCTGCTCTGCTCTGCTTGGTCCCAAGCCAAAGTTGTGCAAGTGAGGCTAGAATCTTGCGGAGATTTGTGATTCAGGAGGGTGCAGAATGGTAATTGCAAGGGGTGAAGAAGGTCATGTGCACTTGAAGGTTTGGGAGTTTCCAAATAGACTGTGGGCTCTGCACACAGTTCTCTCCTGTTGTCGGCTGTGCATCTGCTGGTGCCGGACGAGCTGCTCCGGAGCAGTGACATCTGCGCAGCAGAAAGATGGTGGAGGCAGAAAGGGTCTGCCTCAGAGGACAGGGGGATGAGATGCAGTTCCTGCTGGTTGCAGCCTCTCCCCGAGGCATTTCTTTGCGTCCTTGGTGCCCCTGCCCTCTGCAGTGCTGCCATTTGCTTCTCCCACGCAGCTGGTACCGCAGCGTTAAGTGTTTTGACCAGAGGTTTTATAGATTTAGCTCTGGAAATGCGATGTTAACACAGCAATGTGCACAAACACCATTAATATTTCAATACGTGGGTGAGGACAGGGAGAAAATGTGTCCCCCCAACCCCGTAAATAAAACAAGATCGCTTGTTTTCTATTCCCAGACTCACTGCCTGCCTGAGACAGTAATATTTTAAAGTTGATTGGATCTTAAAATTGTAAGAGGTCCCTGGTGGGCCGACTTTAGCTGGCATTATCAGCTCAGCCATTGTCTTACGAAGCAATCTCCTCTTGAACCCTCCTGCAGTCCCTCGTCCTTTACGAGCGCGCAGCCCGGAAGCGGCTCGGTTCTCCCAGGCTAAGGCTGTTTGGTGGTGGTGAGGAATGAAGATGAATATCATCGTGCCTGTGACCTTGGCAGCAGCCAGCCTCGTCCTTGGGGCTCGGAACACCTCTGAAGGTTTCTGTTTGCTTTTCTTTATTCACCAGGGACGGGTTGACAGTGCTGGAGGAGTGCGATGGAGCGGGTGGAGTCCCTGTGGGGCAGGGCTGGACCACGCTGCACAGGGTACAGAGGGGATGCCAGCAGCCCATCCCCAGCGTGGCCAGTTATTCTTGCAAGGCCACGTGTCACACCGAGGTGTGGGGACCATGAAGTCCTGTAGCAGTTGCCAGCATCACACCCGTGGTGAACAGGGGACCATCCATCTGGTGGTCATTAAATGTCTTCTGGCGTTGCACGTGGACTGCTCTTGCTGTCATGGCAGATTAAAACCAAGAGATGCTGTCGGGAGGATGAAGAAGAGGGTCCTGGAGCCGGGAGCTGCCCTGGTGCTTCATTTTGGGCAGAAACTTGGCTTTAGGAGAAAGATCTTGGCGTGTTCCCACGTGCAATTAAACGGGCTTTACATGGTGAGATTGTAAGGGTAGTTTCCATAAAGCAGGGACAAAAAGCCACTCTGGAAAAGTCTGGACCGATCTGAGTCTCTGTGTTGAAAAAGGGCTGGGAAGAGGGAAGACAAGGCGTGAGGTGTGGTGTGAGGATGGGCGAAGGGAGCGCTGCCGTGTCCCCAGCCACCCCGGGGACGGGCGGCTCCCGGCAGCAGGCGGCTCTCGCAGCGGAGCAGGGAAAGGGAGACTTGTACCTGGCGGTTAGAAACGGAACCCGGACAAATTCAGGCGAGAAATATGGGACAAATTCCTAGCAGCAGGGTCGTAAAACATGAGAACAGTTTACCTAGGGATGGCAGTGCAGCTTCTTGAAGTCTCTAAATCAACACCAGATATTACCCCTGCGATCTCCCGGCGGAGAGCACACAAGCAAATTTTTCTGAAGGCTGCCTTCCTTTTGCTACGTTAACTCTGCTTTTAATTAGGTTAAAAAAAAATTTACATATCCAACCAGTTGATTGGCTTTTGTGGTGAGTTTTCCCTTTGGTTTTCATCTGAGCCCATGAAACCAGGATTGTGTGGCTCCAGTTTTTATTACTGGCTTTAAATAATTCTTCCCAAATGCTCTCTCGTACAAAATGAGACCAATACTTATGTGTCTGTGGTATCTAGGAGACTGGCAGAAATTGTGCTCTGCGTGATTATCCAAAGCAGTTGTCATGTTATTCTCATCGCTAATGGTATATAATTATGTATTAAGGCGCTCTCCAGGTAGAGCATCTCAGGGCAATTAGAGCACACAGCAGAGGACATGACGAAGACCCCTGGCCAAGCGACTTTGTCCCTCTGGAAAGGGACGTAATTGTCCCAAGCCATATTGTTTGCATTTTTGCTGCCTGAAAATGAAGCGGGTCCATTAGAGAGAGCTCTTTTGTAGAAGGACCTCATCCGAGCTTATCTGCAGGCTCTTCGGGTGGCTCCAGCTCCGCTGCTGCTGCGCTGAGCGGGCTGGGAGAGCCCACGGTGACGCGGAAGATCTGGGCTGCGCTGGCGTCTCCGGGGATGCTGGTGCGGCCGGGCAGGGCAGAGCAGCATCCTTCCACCTCGGTGCCTCTGGCAGACACGTGGCCCTCCTGGCGCGGTCACGTAGGCGATCGCAACAGGAATATGTTTCCCTTCATCTCTTTTATTGATAGCCCTTTGCTCTGGAGGAGGTGATTTGCTCAGCCCTGTTTTATCTGCTGCTATTATTGATGGTTAAAAACTCATTCAGATCTTTTTACATCTGCCTGTGATACTTGACGGGGTGGGTTCTTGTGAACATGAGGTGCACGAAGGATCACATGTGGAGCACGTTTCTCCAGAGCCGTGGTTGCACAACTGTAGGTTTGGGTTCTGAGCAGGCAGCTTCCACGTGGGCACTGTCTCTTGAGCATCTAAGCCCCGTGAGACTCTGTCGATGCCCTGCTTCTGGGGCAAGCCAGGCATGATGGAGGTCTCACCTTGCTGGGAGCGTGGTGGTGGCTTTGGCAATAGAAGGGCATGTGTGGAGAGGTGCTGGGGTACCTGGTCAGTACATGGTCAGTTAGGCTGCTCCATAGTATGCAGAATGATGAGAGAGAAGAAACACAGTGGGCAAACCTTCCCTGTGTCTGCTTCAAGGAGAGCTGCAGCTCTGTAAATGGAGGGAATCCCCTTTTATTGGGAAAATGCACAGTCCTGCTGTTCCCAGGCCAGTTCCCTGCAGGAAGGAAAGAGGCAGCAGATGCTGGTTCACTGCTGTACTGGAGGGTAGAGCTGAGAAGTCAGAGATTATGCATTTATTTTTAGAAGTGTGGGAGATAAATCGCCAGGCTCTGGGCTGAGTGGTCCTTGAACAAATGGTGCCAGCATGGCCGTGCCTCTCACAGAGCCTCCCCCAGCCTGGCACATCCTGAGGACCCCTGGGGTGCCTTTGGTACCCGGGCAGCCCATCCTCTGCAGAGGCTCACAGACCAAAAATACCATCCAAAACTACACTGCTGCCTTGGATACAGGCGTGAGGTGGGGGAGAAGGCAGGAGTGGCACCAGCAAGCATCTGACTCCAGTCCCATGGAAATCAGAGAGGTGGGATGCTTGCCTTCTCCGCTGACACGTGCCGTGAGTCCCTGGCTCGTGCAGACACCTACACGGCACGGGGATGCAGGCAGGGCTTTGCTCTCCTCCCCCCTGCAAACGAGGAACAAAACAATCTTCATTCCCTCAGGAGAGTCTTGTTCTGTTTTGAAACAAGTGGATTATACCTGGAAAGACAATATGTACCTTTAGTCCCTCCCTTTGACCATGGGAGCTGTGCCTTCAGAACAGCCACCCAAGGGAAACCCTGGGGGCTCTGAGCAGCATTTCTGTCCTGCCTTCATCACCATGCTCCCTAAAAAGAGCTGCTTTTCTTCCACTCTTAGCTCTGCAGCTCTCTGTCTTTGGGAGACACCACGAGACCAACTGCAGCAACAGCAGTGCTGCCATTGGGGTGCCTGCAGCTCGGGAGAGGGGTGCAGTGCCTGGGCTGGGGTCCTGTCCCTGAGCAGCAGTTTGAGCATTGAAGTTCATGCAGGGCAGACTCGTGGGCGTATGCAGATAAGCTTGGCTGGTGAAATCTCACAGCCTGTCCAGCTCTCTGGTGAAAGGCAGCTCTGGCCCCAGAGGTGTTGGTGAGTAGGTGAGAGAAAATAGAAGGACACAACAGGTTGGAAAGCTCTGGGGGATGCTGAGCAGATACAAACCATTGGAGTCTGCACAAGGTGAATGGAGGGAGACTCACACCAGCTGTTCCCCATCCCTCTGGGTGCTGGTGAGGCTTGCTGCAGGTATCACACAGATGTTTGTGATAAAACAACACAAAAGGGTAGGCACCCACCCTGCAAGCAAGCAGGTGTCCAGGACAGCCTGTCTGCAAGCGGAGTTTGGGGGGGGCATGGCCAAAACCCAGAGCCCTGGCAGGGATTTGGGTGCAAGGAGTGCTCAGCCCGTGGGAGCACGTCAGGGGTGCTGAACTGGGCCCGCAGCAATCACAGCCCATTGTTTTCCAGCAACGTCATAGTGATGTTGGGACTCACTGCAGGCCATCCCCTAAGGAAGCTCCCATCTGGCTCGTGTGGCGTGGGCTACACCAGCCACTGAAGCCTTCACCGCCTCGCTCTCCCGCAGTCTGAGGAGGCTGCAGCTGGCTCACCGTGTCCCAGAATGGGCAGACTCGGAGTCTGCAGCCACACTGGGAGCCGAGAGCCTTTTCTCCATCCTTATCAGGAGAAGCTTTATTGCAACTGAAGGGAACAATGCAGACGGCCGCTGGCTGGTGATGAGAAGTTCCTCTGAACCAACAGAGACTTGCTTCAAAGGGGCCTATGAAGAGGTTCTGCTTTAATTTGGGGGAAGAAAGCACCACGTAACCTAAGTACTGTATGCACTCGAATATGTATATGTTTGTGAATGTGTATACACACACACACACAAGCATGCAGAGCACAAGAGCACTGCAGAGAAACAGGCAGCGTCCCACTGACGCTGTGGCCCAGGCAGTTCACAGAGCAGACTTCTGCACTGAAGTCACGTTGCTGCCAAAGGGAAATGAGACATGCTTTTATTTTTAACTTGGCTATCTAGAGGGAAAGGGGAAGGAATATCTTGCAGTGGAAGAAGTAGATGAGGACCCTGGAGATCTCAGCTCAGCTTTTGGCTCCACTACAAATTCCCATGCAGCCTTAAGCAGATCACTTCGTCTCTCTGCGCTTCATTTCCCCTCTGCAAAGTTTGGAGAGCGCTGTCCTCCCTCTGGTCACGTCTGCCTGGCTCGGGAGCCGATGCTGATCTGATTTTATACCGGTGTGGTGCACAGTGCAGGGAGCTGGCACAGCTGCAGGGCCAGAGCGCGGCGCCGCCACTGCCCAGTGCAGCTGCACAGAGGAACCGTTTCCAAAGCAGTAAAACGTTGCCCCGGGCCAAGGTGGGTGTAGAACAGGAGCCTGGTTCATACAGACCACCTCTTTTGTCCCCTCTCCTTTATCTGTTGGTCTGTTCACTCGGCAAACATTGGTTTTAGAGGAGAATAGAGTCTTGGCCCAGTTGAACGGTGCCTCAGCATGTGATGTTGTGAAAAGTGCCTGATAAGTTTTTGTCCTCTGTTATGCCAAGATCCTGAGAGCCCCAGGGAGGGACCACATCCTGGGCTGCCTGCTGGGGAGGCAAAAGACCCCCCCGGAGTGCAGTGTGCTCTGGGTACCTTGGCTGCAGCTGAGATTCCTGCCCTCAGCCCAGGAACTGCTCTCAGATCCTTTGGGACAACATCTGCAACTGGTAAACTTCTCATGCTGAGATTTGCGAGTGAGGAAGAGGTTGGGTTTGGCTTCTTTTTTTGGTTCTGACGTTTTTTTCCCACTGGTATTGCTTGAAATAAACACCCCATGAAAGGAGGAGACGAACACTTTTCACTGTGTCCTTTGGGATGCGAGTCGGGTTTGGGCACCGCTGTTCACAAGCATCGTTCTCTGTGGCACCACCATCGCACTTTAGGCGGAGCTCGGAGCGTCTCCGACGAGGAGCTGCGG
>NW_008596608.1:0-2547 GCF_000691845.1 Merops nubicus | reverse complement strand
GCACGGGCAGCTGGGCACCGCGGGACTGTGAGGGCACGGGAAACAGATGCGATGGGCAGACTGGGGGGTCAGGCTGGGCGAGAAGGGGATTTGGGATGGGAAAAGGAGGAGGGTAGAGAGAGTGGGTCAAGCTGTAGGTCCCTGGGAGATGGGTGGGGAATTTGCCCTATAGCACTGTTGGCCGCGGGTGTGTGAGTCACTCCACACCCGTCTGCCCCAGATAGGGAAATCAGCCTGCGAGAGCCAGTACCCTCCAGGAGCACCCCACCCACCCTGCCAGCCGAGGTCCCCGGGCATGCTGCAACAGGGGGCAGGCTCCCAGCCCCGCTCACTGCACCCACCAGCCTTACCTGACTTGACGGAGCAGTGGATGTGCGCCTTGGACTCATAGTAGACCCAGTCAAAGCCAGCCTCTACGGCCAGGCGAGCCAGCATGCCATACTTGTTCCGGTCCCTGTCTGAGGTCGTGATGTCCACAGCTCGGCCTTCGTAATGCAGTGACTCCTCCGAGTGGTGCCCATCCTCATCCCAGCCTTCTGTCACCCGCAGTTTCACCCCCGGCCACTGATTCATGACAGAGATGGCCAGGGAGTTCAAGCGGTCCTTGCAGCGCTGCAGGGCAGAGGGGCAGAGTCAGTAAAAGCTTTTTGGAGGGGGTTAGCTGCCTAGTTGGCAGGTTGTACCCACCATGTTTCCACAAAGCCCCTCTGGGTTCTCAGATCCTTAGGGGACTAATGCAGCAGAGAAAGGTCTGAGAACATGAGCTGCCTTGTCCATCCCATGCCCTCCAGACTCCCATAGTGCCTGACACTCTGCTGTTTGACACAGCATCTCCCAAGGGTGTGCATCCCAACAGGGTACATGTCTCTTCCTCTTCCTCCACCTTTCTCCCAGTTCCGGGCTCATTGGAGAGCCTGTCCAGCAGCACAGCCTGGGCTGGGGTGAAACACCCTCTTGTGCTTGCTGGACACCTGTCATGTCTAGCACTGCCTCAGGGGCTCCCAACGGACAGGAGGGAGCTGAGACCTGGCTGCCTCCTGCCCGTGTCCCCAGCCATAAATGAAACAACCTGCCCAGTCCTCAGCACAGCTCTGGTTATTATCAGTCCTCAAGTCCTGAGGCATAAGGACAGAGAGCAGGGCAGCCTCACAGCTACATCCAGCCTCTGCTCACATGGGAAATGCCAAATCTGCCCAAGAACTCTGTTGTGCTGAAGCAGAAAGGATGTGGAATGAAGCCCCACCACCACCTCTCCACACTACAAGCACTGAAAAGCCAGGGCTGAGTGTCAATAGCAGATCCCAAAAGCCCCGGACCTGGTGGCCACAGAGGTCAAACAAGTAAGGCAACTGCCCTACCCTGTTCCCCACCCCGTCACAATCCTCCCCAGCAAGCAGAGGGATGCCAGCCCTGAATGCCTGCATTGCAGCCCTCCCAGCCTCTCCCTGTGCTGCCCGCTCCCTCCAGCCACAGCTGCACCTCAGGAAGGGCCCAAGCCCCCATATGATTGGCTTGCAAAAGTACAGCCTGCACTTCTGGTCCCTCCCCCTTCTCCAGACTGGATGCAGGAGAGGTAGAAAAGGTGTAGGAGAAGCGATATGGGAGCTTCTACACAAAATCAGGTGAATGGACTAGGACTGTGCAGCCTGGAAAGGAGATGCTAGCAGCAGTCCTAGAGAGCACTCTAAAAGGGCAAAGGACTGAGCATTCATGCTCATGCCTGAAGCCAGTTTTGAGAAGTATTAAAAGAAAATAATACTAGGCAGCAGCCTAAAACACAGCTACTTTGGGGGACATTTTCAGATGATGCACAGCTCAGCACTGGAACTCCCCACCATGGGGTGTCACGGGTCATGAGACACAGCCAAGGTGAGCATGAGCCACAGCTATAAAACCCAATGCTAGCGACACCCCTGGGCTCAGAAATGTCCCAGAACTGCTTCTGCAGGGAGCTGTCCCCAAAAATATAGGCAGTTAGCTTATCCTGAAGTACTTGTTCCCATTTAGGGGAAGTGGGCACTGCTGCTCTGAGGGAAACCCACCCGCACTTGGCAGGGTCCAGGCCCTAGGAAGGGAAGTGCCAGGCAGGCCTTTGCCCCACATGGGGTGGGAGAGCACCTCTGCCCTCATCCCACACTCCCTGGGTGTGGGGAGATAAGCCAGGAAGGTGTTGGACAAACAGTTGCCAGGTGAGAGGAGGAGGAGGAGGGAGGGGAGTGACTTTTGTCCCCGTCCAACACCACCGTGGTGCCACTTGGCACAAGGCACAAGCAGTTCCTAAGGCCCTCGACCCCACAGAGACCCTTGCAGAGAAGGGCCGTAAGGGGTTTCAGGGCCGGAAGTAGGCAGGGAGTCCCCGACGCCCCCCTAGCATCCCCAGGTGGCGGGGACACAGCCTGGCACCGGTCCCTGGGCCAGCACCCTTTCCTAGCGGGATCCCCCCGGGCTGCCTTGGCCGGTGCGGGTCCCTCTCCCAGCGCAGCGCCAGCCCAAGGGGTCCCGCTCCCCTCCGCGGGGAGCACAGCGGCAGGCAGGGCCCCGGGGCAG
>NW_008596607.1:0-2000 GCF_000691845.1 Merops nubicus | reverse complement strand
CTCTGCTGGACACGGTCAGTAGCGCCTTCCTTTCTCGCCTCTTCCTTCCTGCTTTATTGGCCCAGCGTGACATCCCTTCCCTGCTTTCTCGGTTGTCGCGTTTCCCAGGACGGGCGGTGTTGGGAGCCGGGCTGAGCCCGCGGTCAGTGTGTGCTGGGGGATCCATATTCTCTGACTTCTGTCTCCAGTGTTCCTTTTATTGCTTCCTCTGCAGGTTCTTTTGCTGCTGCAGTTTATTATGGTACTAAGTTCCCTTCTCTTTCTGGGCAGCGGAATTGCTTGGACTTGTTTCATAACCATTTTTTTCATAGCGTCACAACTTTAATACTTATATCTTTACTTGAGTGCTTTCTTCTTTATTTCTACTTGTGGCGTAATAACGCAGGCTGCTGTTTTCTGAAGCATGTTGTATCGTTTTGTAGAGAAGATATGGAGTGCGAGAACAGAATTTGCCCTTTAGAGTACGTGTTGAAATGTCTATTCCAAGCCTGTCCTGAAAAGCAGACATTTTGAAGTTGGGTGATATTTCTCATGCTTTTTGCAATCTAGGTTTTCTTGTCCTTGTTCCTTATAATTTTCCATGGTACTTCTGGTTTGTAGACCTCTGTGTATTTCATTTAAGGCTTTGATTTTTTTTAAGATGAGGAAATGTTCCTTAAATAGAAGCTGCACTAATTCTTTGGTCTTCCTCCCGACCTCCTCCAAAACGTCCTGGTTTCCCCTCATCTTCTTGTATTAAGAAGGGGAGGACCTCATTGACTATAAAATGCTCAAAGTATTGGAGAACCATGTTATTCTGCAAATGTGGATGAAATGCTCTTTCGTGATCTCACAAGTCCTACTCTTTAGATTTGCACTGAAAACAGAGCTGACATATCCATGTCACTGTTTTCTGACTTCCAGAGATGTCATTTTGGAACTGTAGATGGTTGCTTCAGAGTTAGGCACAGTCTTTGTTGAAGCCATGGGTTTTTTCACTTTTCTTCTCAGCTTTGTGGTGTCCTGCATGGAAATCTTCCTCCATTCTCCCACCTAGGTCTTCAGGGTCATAATTTGTTTCTTCAGTTCTTTCCAGCAGACCTGTATTTTAACTCCGCTCCGTAGGGTTATACGTTCTGTAAGCTTTCTTACCTTGCTCTGCGTGACTTTTTGAGATCCCTTGATGAATTATGAAGTGGCACAGTTTCTGGAAAACATCTCTGCCCAACTGCAGTGTTGAATTTACTATCTTGCTAAAGTGATCGGGTCTGGTTTTCCTTCCACTTGTGTAGTTAATCACAGCTCCGACTGCCTCTCTCAGCCTTCTTTCATTTTGTATCGAGTGTCTTGATTTGTGTACAATTTTCTATCTTCCAGGTAGGGCATTTGTAGCAAACATTTTTCTTTTATCTGCTGTGCTGGTTTCTTGTCTTTTCTTAATCAAGAGTCTGGCTTCCTTCTTGATTCTTCTCTGAAACTGAGATCATGCAAGGTGACCACCGTTGGTACTTCATGTTCTCTGTTCACCTTTCATGGCATGTGTTAATTTGCGAAGTACTATAGAATTACTATGGATGTGGAAAATAGTGGAAGCATTTCAGGTTTCCTCTTTTCAAGTATGATGTGAATGTTCTTTCTGATACAAAGTACTTGACAGCAGAAGAGCACGAAACAAGGTAGGTGTGAAAACCATGTGGCTATAGTGCTATGTTAGGCAAAGAAAGGTTTCTAGAGGACTTTGTTCATGGTAAGCAAATTAATTTGTAGAAGCATTTCAGCTGTGGTTCCTGAATTGGTAGTTCCATGTACAATGGTGTGCTTTGTATTTCCTTTTTTTTCCCCCTTCCAGACTGAGAATACTTTAAAAAATAAACTGTTATTTTGTGTCTTGTTTTGTGCATGCTTTATGATGACCATGTGAATATGAACTAGGATGATGCTTGGAATTCCTGATTCCCCCACAGACGGCATGTCTTGCCATTTGCAGGAGACGTGTCAGTAGTTGTGAGTGAGAGCCATGA
>NW_008596606.1:0-1555 GCF_000691845.1 Merops nubicus | reverse complement strand
GGGCTCCAGCACTGGCACTCCTGGCCGTGCCCAGCACAGCTCCCAGCCCGGGCACACACACACAACTGCCCACGGGTGGAGAGGTGGGAGCTCCTTGGCAGGAGGCCCATCTCCTGAGGCACTCGTGTGTGGGGGACACTGCAGGGGAGTTTTGTTACTGATGAAGACTCTAATTTTAAACCTGGGCAAGTCTGCAGTTTCCCAACTTGACAGTTACTTCAAGTTTACTAATTAAAACTCTTCCAAAACAAACCACACAAAACACATCCCAAGAGGTGAGGTGCCAACCTCATGGCCCGAGAACACTTTTGAGTTTCTCTTTCAGACCACATCACTCTTCTCACAGAGGTCCTTGCCCAAGTTGGACCCCTGCAAACAAAGAGTCTAGAGCTGAAACCACCGTCTCCCAGGCTCCACTCTGTCACCTTTAGTGGCCCTAAGGGAAGAGCAAGTCAAAGTCAAACTCAACAGCTTTCCCTGCTGGACACAGCTCCAGCACTGGACTCACAGAATCACTCGGGTTGGGAAAGGCCTCTAAGAACATCAGGCCCAGCCATCAACCCACAACCACCTCACTCAGCTGAAGCCTCTAGCACTGAAGTCACTAAGCCCCCCATGCCCCAGGAGGGAAGCAGCCACGTTCCCACTGCACAGTGGCCCTGGGAGGGGCAGCAGCAGCCCAGGCCTCCTGGACACAGGCTATCACAGCAGAACAGTTCCTCACCCTCAGAGGAGGGAGGAAATGTCTCTGGAGTCACTGAGTCCATGATACAGGTGTCTACAGAGACACCTATAAATTAAATACCTGCCTGTAGTTCCATGCTAACCACTCCACACAACCACAGCCACTGTGTGTGAGGTGCCTTTACTCATCTGTGCAGTGACATCCCCAGTGACCAGGGCGTGGGGGGTTCTGAAACCTAAGGAGGAAAATGGACAGCCTGTAACTCATTAGAAAAATGCCAACTTTTTCCTTTTACTTTTAAAAAGCAGATGAACTACTTTTTTCACACTGTTTAAAAAAGAAACCCATCCTAAGCTCTAGGGACGACTGTGTTGGTGCTTTTCAGAGATTCTGGTAGCACAGACAGTGGCCTAACTCCCCTCCTGAGCACAGAGCACACTGAGGTGTGGTGGCACCCACCTCCCCTGCTTGCTAAGGGACAGCTGGAACTCAGCAGGAGAAAACCAGCTTTTAGGGAAAATCTGCTCTCACAAGGATCAGAGATGAACCCCTGTGCACTCTAACATCGATTCCACGGGCCCACGGCTCTTTGAGACACAGTAAGAGAACAAGTATCAAGCAGTGCCTTAAGTAAACGTGTTCCAGCTGCCAAGTGCGACACGGCCCAGCCAGGCTGCTGCACCTGAGGGCCGCGGGGCCGGAGGAGGGGAGAAAGCAGGAAAAAGGGGTGGAAAAGTCACCCTGCTGCACGTCCCAAGATTCTGGTGGATGGCAGGAGCGGGAGGACGGCTCTGGCCTCCTTACACCCGACCCGACCGTCGCGCCCGGCGCAGCGGCCTTGGCACTGCGCCTCGACAAGGCTGCAGAGCG
>NW_008596605.1:0-4715 GCF_000691845.1 Merops nubicus | reverse complement strand
CCGCTCCTCACCTTCCGAGCAGCCTGCGTCACAGCCGTCCTGCGGCTCAACGGCTGTCCCAGTGTCGCTTGGGGACTTAAATCGCATCGGAACTGCTTTAATATCGTTTTAAATATCAAAAACAATATCTACTTCCATAAAATAGTACCCTTTTTCTTTGGTAATTTAGTACTTGGTGGATTATTCGGCTCTTTACTGGGGATTTTGAACTGAGGTGTAACACTTGGTAGTATTTAGACATCCGTGACCTGAAGGTGTCTCTTGGCTGCATCACACTAGAGAAACGTTGTGTCAACATTGTCAACATCTCCACAACGATGTGGTGAGCCCTGCAACTAAACCCGAGGAAAATTTCATATCCCCTGTAAAGGAAGCCATTTTAATTAAAGCATGGAAAAGGAAAGGGAGAGTTTCTGTACAAAATAACAGTTCAACTAAGTCCACATACAGATCCTCTTCAGAAAAGTCCTCCTTGCAATTATCTTAGCATCCCTGCCATTAGCAAAGCCACTCACTGTTAAAGAGCACCACCAATTTGGATAGTGGAAACTAACTGGATCAGCTCTTACTTCACCACATCAGGGGTTTTCAGACAGGCTGCCCCGTAGCATGTTCTTCATATTGAACCATGAAAAACAGAAACATGTAAAAACCCATGTTCTCCAAATGCAGGTGAGAATCAAACAGAAAAGCCAGAAATACAAAAAAAGAAGAGCACCCCAATCCTAGCCTGGCCACGTGCTCCAGTCACCCCAGCTTACCTCATCTGAGTGTTCCCCAGCTTCTGCCAGAGCTGTTCCGATTTGCTGGGTTCTGTGTGTGCCCCGGGAGTGTGTTCTGTGTCTGTTACTCCTGCTGGCTTCTGTGCATCAGGAGTTACCTCTTAGAGAGTTTGATGTCTTTTAAATGTTTAGAAGAACTGAAGGACCAAGTGTTGAAAAGCACAAGGTGACATATGTCTGAGTGCACTTTGAGGTTTTATTGCTTTTTTTTTTTTTCCCCTTGGTAGGCTCGGAGTTGCAGTTCTTCCACCTTGCAAGATATCTGCTGTTGGAAAGGAGCTTTGCATTTACTGACTTCGTCAGGAAGAATGGCCCAAATGAGTATTTAACACCACAGAAGAGCAAGACATTTCTGGTGCACCAGAAGGAGCTGTAATGCACGACCACAAAGAATTCTATTTTTCTAAATGCTATTATTTGTAATACCACCATCATGAGGAAAAGTTGAGTTTAAACTCTGATTATGAGGCTTATACTATTTAAAAAACACATGATAATTTTAAGGACTCTTTTAAATGGGCAGAGGGGCAGGGTCAATCTTGGACAAGGCAAGCCTGTCCCTGTTTAACAGCAGGCTGGTTTTTCCACAGTACGTTCAGCTCTGTTCCTGCAGACTGAACATGGCAGCTAGATTAGTATGTTCCTTTGGCAGCCAAAGATATGCTGAGTAAAGTAAAAATACAGCCATTGTATTCCTGTTTATAAATCAGGTTTGAATAATGCCTGCCTTTGAAATATCTCAAAATGTCTCACAATCATGCATTGAAGCTGGGAGAGATGATCTGCAGGCATGGGTGATGGGTGAAGCCTGGTTCCTCTAGAGGTAAGATTTACAGGCTCCCCCAGGGTGTACACCGTGCTGTAGGAGCACAGGGGGCTGCCTCATCCTCTCTTTCATTTATGCTCATCAGCCCGGGTGGTTTGTCATCAGGTTACACACGTACCTATCTACAGAGCTGAAAAATACAAAGCAGCCCTCATTCAAACCCCTCTGAAAAGTTTATCACCCAAAGTGTGTGGTTTTTAACTCATTGGCTTTTCAGTGAGAAATAGGATCCTTTCTACCATGCTGCTTCTTAACATCAGAAGTAAAAACAGGACTGGAAGAGATTTTATGTCGTGCTATTTGATTCCTTATAGTGCTGGGCATTAAGAAAAAAAAATGGAACACTAATAAAAAGTTCTTTTTGGAAGAATCAGCAGGAGGGTGTGATCAAAAGCATGGCTTCTTTGAGTGAACCAGTGCCAGAAACTTCTACTGGCACAATAGATAGTGTCAATCAAGGACAGGCAAAGAGGCTGGATACTTCTCTCAGGAGCAGTGCCAGCTACCGATAGCTTAAGCTGGTCGTGAAATTGGACCCGACTCTGTTACGTAAAGCATCACGGGTCTGTAACTTAGGTATGGTTCCAGATGTGCAAAGCTTCTGGGCTCTTACATGTGATCTGTTTGTAATCCACACAGGCATCTCTGTGAAGTGTACGTCCATGTGTATGTGGGGGAAAAGGATGGCAACTTGGGCAGGCAAAATAGATCCAGTAAACCACTCAGCAACTACTTTGTCCATGTCCTGTGGAAACTATGTGAAAGAGCTACTGTTCAGGAGGCAGAAGTATGTTTACATCAGGATTCAGGGCTTTGACAGGCAGATGCAAATTAAAGAACCTGGGGCAGCATATGGAATTTGTCAGGGGAGTGGGGAATAGACACAAGCACTTCACAGTGCTTCATCACAGCACAGTTCCCCTCCCAGCACAGCACTCACCAGCAGTGTTCCTTGGGGTTGCAACCCCTGGCCTCAGTTCTGTTCAATAACAGAGGAAATGCAATACTGCAACTGTTCTGCCGAAATTAAGCTGCCAGTCAGGCTGAAGAAACAAGAGAAAGTTACTGCAAATTGATCTTCACAGTGAGACCTAGCATGTGACGTTTCCTTAAAATAGTAATGCATTAAATTCTTGCAGGAGGGAATTGCTGTCTGCCTTGACCTTACCCTCACATGTCCCCGGGCAGCTCGGTAAATACCTCCCTTTGTGGCCTCTAAGTATCAAGTGTGTCTTTCTAGGGATGCAGAACATGAGTTTAAAAGACTAAGAGAAGAACCAGAAGACCACATGTACCTTCAAATGACAGTCTCTCTTAGAAACACTTTAGTTACGTAAAATACTACCGGCAAAATTGTTCAGCAAACTTCTGCAAGCTAATCAGTACAAAGCAAGGACAGACAAATGTACAGATCAATTGACTGGTCAAACATACGTATTCAAGAAAACACACAACTGTGGCTTTACAGCAGTCCTCACAAAGCCCTGATGTGAACCACCAGCTTTCCTGAGGGGAATGGGAGTTTTACCACCATGCATGTTCCTTTTTGCAAATAATTTATACATTTTACCTTATCGGGAGTTCTTAAGTTGACTCAGCTTTGCTTGTTGCAAAGAATTCCAAGGAGATTAGTAATTTAGTGGTTGTACAATAAAACAGCATGATGGTAAATAAACTAAGATTACATATTACACTGTGTTATGAAATATCATTGTTATACATTGTCTTATGATTAAGCAGTCATGGACTTTGAACGTAGGTTGTGTGGCCAGCCTTGGTGTTTTACTTAGGTTTGTGCTTACTACTACTAAAAGTCGAGAGAATAAAACATTAACTCATTCACAACAGTTCACTATAAGGGAGAGTTTCTAGGGTTTGCATGTGGACAGGATCAATCCCATTCATTTATGCTGTATACTGTAGACAGTGATGTTGGAACTCACATATATTACATCAACAGAACTGGGGAAAAAATTTCAGAGATTCCACATGAAAAGCAGACACTGCACAAGAACAGTTGCTGTAAAACAGCTAAATAATTTCTGTTCACATTCTCACCTAGGTGATGTTTCATAAACCTCTGATCATTCCTTCTGCTCTCTTCCAGACTATGTGAAGTTTGTCCGTGTCTTTGTTGACTGCAGTCCCAAAATGAACTCCACCATCAGGTACTCCATCAGTGGCTCTGACTGTGCAAGTGAAATTATTGCTGTCTAGGTTTTATATGCAATGCCACTTTTAATGGTCCAGAATTAGACTATTAGTCTAGAATTAGTTATTTAGTTAATTAGCACATTAGAATTAGTACTTCCTCTGCAGCAGCACATTGTTACTGACATTTAGCTTTGATTTGCTATGCACGTGTCATCACTTTCTGATTATTTTGGCTATTTTGAATTCATATACTTGACTTCATATTCCAGTGTGTAGTTGTTTTGTTGTTGTTGTTGTTGTTTTGTTTTTTTGTTTGTTTGTTTGTTTGTTTTTATTCAAGCTCACCCCCTTGATCTTAGTTTGTTTCTTGTATGGATCAGTATAAGACAATTCCGAGTTCCTCCTTCCACATGCTAGCGGCTTTGGCCAGTTTGGTGTCACCTGCCACGTAGAGCAACATAGCTTCCATTCCCTCTTTCAAGCCCTTACTAAAATATTGAATAGACTTGTTCTACCTGAAGTCCTGTCATCCACTTGTACCTCCATCTTGTGGCAAGTATACATAGGCGTGCTTTATTCTGACACACACTGCGTACCGAGCCAGTTACACTGCTGAGGGGAAACAATTTGGCAAACACAGCAGAGCATCCAAATTCCAGTGACTGTGGAAACTCTCTCAGGAAGAAAGCACTATTCCCGAGAAGCACGTTTTCAAGGAACAGTGACGGTTGATGACTGCATTTTGACTGTTCACAGAGTATACTGGAAAAGCCATCATCTTTTTTTGTCTCAGATGGGGAAAAAGACAGCTCGTAGCCAGAGAATCGAAGCGCGCCATTAATTCCCTTCGCTTTGATTAACTCTCAGGACGTTGTTGTTTGGGACGCCCTGAGGAGCCCTGAGGGGCGCAGAGGGCGGGCTCAGAGGGCGGGGCCGCCACGCGCACCCCCTCA
>NW_008596604.1:0-4894 GCF_000691845.1 Merops nubicus | reverse complement strand
CCGAGGGGCGGCAGGAGCCGAGCTGTGCCCGCAGCCGGGGTGCGCTCTGCCCAGGGGTCCGTGTCCCGCACGGGGCAGCGGGGACCTGCTGAGCTGACCGGGAATTCACCAGACACTCGAGAGCAACTGTCACGCCCGCTACTGCAAATCCAGCAAGAGAAGAAGCTCCAACACTCACACCTAGCGGTGCGAGAGGAGAAAGCAGATCAGAGCCCGCAGTGCCGCGTAGGTGCAACCGCTATAGCAAACGCTGCCTCCGGCCGCTGGCCAAAGGGAGAAGTCCAATGCAGTAGGTCCATACATCTACTAGCATCTTCACATTTTTTTTCACTCTTTTCTTGCAAAGACTTTATATTAATTTTCAAAAGTGCTTAACATTCAGCTGCTAAACCTACATTCTTTTTATGACAAATATTAGGAGATTTTCGTTTTAGGCAGAAGAATTTTTTTTTTAAAAAACCTCAGACTGTTTCATGGACTCTGTCTTGACAGACCAAGAAGTCTTTGTGATAAAACCCTCAGGAATGGTGCCCTGAATAGACGACCTGGCAACATAAAGCCCCCTAAACCCACTCCTTATATTGCAGCATCACAAGAAGTTAAATCACGTGTTTTCTTTTCTCACCACTTATTTCACACTTATATTTCTCCTCCTACCTTACTTCTGATGTGTCTGTGGAGATCCCTCCTCTGTCTCGTCCCAAGGGAGATCTCACTATTCAACATTTCTGCCCTAGAGGAACACAAAGCTGGCTGAGTACCTAAGTGGGTGAGTTCCCTCCCCAGCCTTTATGACTCAGTAAAAGACAATGTTCAGAGTCAGTTTCCCATACAGGATGCTCAGGATTAGGTCACCATTTGCCACTCCATCCCAAGGCAACTCTTCTCTTATCAGAGCAAGAAGTTCATGTAGCATTCACATCTCTTTGCTTTTGCCTTGCTGTGTGTTTTAGCAGTAATTTGCTTCTAGCATTTCAGCTGGTAATTACAGGGAGAAACTTTTATCCTGGTCATGACACATGATTAACACCCACTATCGTCTGGTCTGGCTTTATTTGTGCTACATCTCAAAGGATTTTCAGCAGCTCAGCTTTGTTCCTTCCTCTCCCTTTTTGACCACTTCAGCCCTGCCCACATATATTAAACCAGACTGATCTTCATCCTGGTGAGCCTTCTGACACTGCCTGCCAGCACAGGGAGAGGCTGAGGCAGAAGAAAGACTGCCAGCATCAGTGCCCAGCTGAGAGCTTGGCTGTACTACAGAGGTGCCCTCCTTGTTCTCCTTCTGAAGGAAGTTCTGATATCAACAGAGAGGTGTTCAGGAGCATCTCCCAGGCTTTTCAAAAGCAAAAGCTTGCTGATTTGCCCTGACCTCAATTAGAGAGCTTAGTGGGGAGTATTAAAGCTCAAAGCAGAACAGTCTGGAGCAGGAGGAAGCTACAGTTCAAGAGCTGGCCTTACACACAATAATGTAAGCACAGTACTTTTATTTACTGGCATTTTCACCCTTCTCTCTTACTCTTTCAATTTATTTTTCTCCATATGTTCTTTTCCATAGTCTTCATACATACACATTAGCTCCCTAGGAAGGAAAATTTTCTAGGAGCACAGAAGTTTGCTTCTGTAGCCAAGTCTGTCATTTAAAAGTCTTTAAAGGTGTAGTCTTGAGTACTCACTCCCATACTAGTGCAAAATTCAACCTTGTTAAACGCCCTCCATCCACCAGTGCTTTGTGGGGCACTCAGTGTTTCATAGCCAATGATGTTGTCCCAGTAAACTCAGACCAGTTATGAAGTCACCCATTGCTATGTCACAGGGTTTGTCTGAATCACACACTGCAACTACCTAAATCTGGGTAACCACTGAAGGACAGCAATTTTATCTGCTAACAACATGAAACCTCAGAGAGCCTTACCTCTGAATAGCATATAGGGGATCCCTTGCTGGAAGCAAAACCCCTCAGCTCCAGCCTGCTCATATTGAAGCTGAGCCCAAGCTCATTAGCATACCTGAGGCACCCAGCCCCACCTGAATGCTTGGGTTGCAGTGGGAAGTTCTCAGCTGTGCTTGAGGCATAGCTTGTCTGATGGAGTCATTTCAGCAGCAGAAGCTTTAAAAGTGGAAAATAGTAAAATGTTTGCTAACTAAAACTAGATGGAAATCCATTAAAATGTTGTGAAATGTTTTCACATTTCGGCTTTCTTTGTCTTAATCTCCAATTTAAGCCTTCTGGGAGTAAGCCAGCTCTGCAGACACAGATATGGCTGTGCTATCAGGAAAGCTGTGTTCCTTCCACCGTAGGGGTATCTATAAATGGGGAAATCCTCTTGTACCAGACTCCATGATACAGGTTTGTAGGATGTAATCCCATATCAAATCTCTGCATCCCAGCTGGAAGCACCTTTCTGTGCTCAGCAGACCAGGCACGTGTGCACCTAGGTGAGCTCAAAGCTTTCCACAGGAGCTGGATTAGCCCGCTGGCAGCAGGAGACTGCTGAGCACAGGACACAGGTGGGGGTTGCACGGGCAGACACTGCCTGTGTACGGAAAGCCAATCTCACTGCATCACAGGCATGTGGCTCCTTGCCTTTGGAAAGAGGCAATCTGCTTCAAGGAGTCCCAAATCCTCTTACTGATCGCTATCAACACATGAAAAAGGAATACCTGTCATGGATCAGACAAGCCTTACCAGTGACCAAGGAACTCACAGATAGGCTGTTGAAGATCACATTTTAAAATAAAAAAGTGATGCACAATCTTAGCTTGTTGTCATTTGTCTTAACAGCTGGATGACTGCTTACAAATGGATAGAATTTGGCCCATGAAGGCTGAGCTACACCTCTAATGGTTATGGCATACTTCTTTAAAGGAACTCTTCCTCTTTCTTCTGTTTATTTCTTCCCCTCTGTGGCCTAGAATTATTCCTCAAAGTTTGGAAATATTTTCTTCTTTATTGATTTTCTATTTACTCTATTTGAGGGTTTTTATTGACTTCCTCCAACAAATACTCCTTAGCTTCTCTTTTCTTGTTAAACTCTGTCTTGTGGACCACTTTAGAGAAGGATAAAGCAGTACTAGACCTTGGAAACTAAACAATGGGTACCTTAAAAACTTCAGTGCATTGATAAATATGACACTAATCTCACTCAGCGTCCACCCAAGTTTTAGGCATGAAAGGATGTCTAGAGAATATTTTAAAGGTATTTTTGCTCTCTGGGGTTGCAACCATCTATAGGCTTAGAGAAACAGAAGGACAAGGTATTGCACGATGCCAGATGGCCTCTTCTCCTCCTTCAGCAGCACCTGAGATGAGGGTGTGTCTGGCCAGACTCTCACCTGCTAGTGAGGAATAGCCCAGAGGCTGGGGGGCACACAGAGCATTGCTGCTTTGCACTGTCTGGGTGGAAAAGGAGAATTTATAATACAGGGGTTTGAATGCAAATAATCTACTTTAAGTAGATTTGTAACACTTGCAGCTTGTCTTGAGAAAATCACACTGTGACATTGACAGTATTCCTTTGGCTCACACTTGCAGTCAGCCAAATAGAAAAGAAGTTTTAAAACTTGTTAGTAGTGAATAAGGCCTATTACTGATACAGTGTGGCTGGGTGCCTGCGGAGGGCACGTTTATTTAGACAGGCTGCCTGTACAACAGATATATTCAGACCAGAACCATGGGAATGTTATACAGGTACTAAGGCACCATGATTTATTCTTCTGTGCTTTTGCAGAAGCAATGTGGAAAATTCCACAAACACAGATCCCTTCTGTCAGGATAGCCAAAGATGAATACAGATGTAGTTAGAAAGAAAAGCAGCAGCACAGCAGAGACAAGACCCTAACGATGGTTTAGTTGTTAAAGTAAATGATGTACTCTGAAATGAGCTGTCTTCTCTGTATTGTATCAGAGCTACCAGAGCTTCTAGCAACTAGTAAACCCTTTGAAATTAAAGTCATCTCTCTCTTCAATTTAAGCAACTATAATGAAAGCTTTTCCAGGGATACTCAACCTCTTTGGTAGCACAGTGGCACTTTTCTTTGTTCTGCTAAAGTACTACTTTATTTGCTCATGTAATGGTAATGATTTTGTAAGAATAAAGTACACATCCTTAGCAACAAAGGAGCAGAAGCCTCTTAATGTTCCATTATTAGGACATGACCCAAAGTTCTTAAAAGTGAACAGAAAGACTCCTGTTGAAATCAAACTCTTAGTACACAAATGTTGCAGTACAATCCACTCTAAGGCAACCTCAGGTGCTCCAGCAGAAGACGGCTCTTCAAAACATGGTGTTGCCAAGTCCTTTTGCATTTTCAGAAAATTCAGCTGTGAATGAAAAGACTCACTCCTCCTTCAATTGCAGTGACTTTTTCCTTCCCAGTGAAGGGAACACATAAGCAGAACTAGGTCTTGGTGGTGTTTGCTTTGGAGGTGTATTCAATATTGAAATCCTTCAGACCATTCAGAATACAAAGGTCTGATCTGCAAACTATTGAAGGAAAAGGACTGTTTTTCAATTTACTTAAACAGACTGGGGGGGGCAAAAGAGGAACTTCCTCTTCTGTTTTAACTGGCTGTCACCCTGGTTTCATGTAAAGTAGTTTTTAAACTAGTAAATGCAGACATCAACTCAAGAAGGAACGGAGCAGATAAAACCATGATATTTTTCCTATGATTTCCCAGCCCCAAAGTGGGGTGAATCCTCAGTGGGCTGCGGGACTGTCTCAGCAGCAAGAAATTTAATCTTCCAACAAAGCAGCGGCCGTGAGTGCCGGCTGCTCTAAATACCGATGCCATCGGCTACATCACCGCTGTGCCTCCACGGTCCCTGCTGGGAAATCCCGTCGGGAGGGCGGCTCTCCCGCCTGCTCTGTAGGACATGGAAGGGGCTGGGGG
>NW_008596603.1:0-4571 GCF_000691845.1 Merops nubicus | reverse complement strand
CAGCTGCCGCAGAGTGAGAACAGCCGTCCGTCTCCTCCGCGCGGGGAGACGGCAGCAGGCAGCACCGCTCCCAGGGAGGCACGGGGAAGCTCTTGCTGGTGGAGGCGTGGCAGAGCCGTGAGCTGTCCTGACGATACCAGGCCTTAGGTAGCACTGAAAGGAAGAAGGAACCCCCCCCACCTGAAAGGAGGGGATGTTTGGGGTCTGATCCATCCCTTTTTGAAAGCTTTGAGGTTGAGATTTTGCACTGTTAAGTGAGAGGTGTTAGGTGTCTCGTCACCCCGGACAGTGCTTGTTTGGGGGGGATCCGTGTGTGTACCCAGCTGGAGGTCCTTGAGGCTCAGGGTTTTAAAGCATTTAGATGTGCAGGTTCTGGTGGATTCAAGTAGCAGTTGGATCTTTATTGCCATAATCCTCTGGAGGGTCCCAGCCCAAAACACTGAGCTTTCTGCAGCTGCCCCATACCCCTAAATCCACAGTGTTTTAGGTCCACTATCTGCTAATTAATGAATGTGACTTATAGTCATCTTAAAGAAAAAAAAACTTTCAGAAATTTCTTTTTGCACTTTATATGGATCATTTGAAAGTCTAAAATGAGGGACTATTTTTAAAGTTCGTCAGAGTGCAAGGTTTTTGGTTTATATCCACTGTTATGTAGAGCTATACCTATTGACAGAGCAGTGTGTGGGACCGTGATGGTGGTGATCCGTGGTAGGGTGTGTCATCAGATTTTGCATTGACTTTTGTCAGCAAAGATCAACAGGCTGAATGGGTAACTGAAGAAGGTGAGACCTCCTTGCTTGTGCTGAGATCCTTTTCCTTAAGAATTTGAGCCCTGAAAAGAAAGTTTTGCTCTGTGTCTCAGCAAGCTACGGTTCACTATCATGATCAAGCTGTGGTTCACAGTCATAATCACAGGATATGGAAGTTGTTCTGGCAGGGCTTCAGTGCCTAAGCTCCATCCATCAGGGGTGTCTTGGTGTGTCCTGCAGACTGCCACTGTGACCCTTGAAAGTGATGGCTGGATGAGCTGGATTCTCTCATGTGTAATAAGCTTCAGTGTGTGTCATAAGGAGAACCTGATACAAGCTCATAAAAGCTCAGAGGTCTGAAACCTCATTGAGGCTATTCCCTGCCTGTCAGTATGTTTTGTGTTTGGAGGCTGACCTGACACCCTGCCCTGTGGATGACAGGACAAGGATTTGGTCACAGAAGGTGAGATGTTGAGACCGCTGCCATATGAAGCAGAAGTCACCTTTAAAAATTGCCAGGAAGTCATCTCTAAGCCCCACACAGGAGGCCCAGATGGAGTGCAAACCAGACTTGCTGGAGGTGACAAAAATCATGTGAAACCTGTGGGAACAGTCACCAAAAGCAGTTGCTTCATCAGTCTATGAGTGGGGCTCCACCACTTGGACAGTCTTTGCCTGTCTGTGCTCTAGCATCAGAAGGTGACATATGAAGAGATGTCCTGGAGACCATTGTTCTGTCTTTGACTTCTTCCCCTCCTGAAGAAGTCACAGCTGTGTGCAGGGGCTTCTCAGAGGGTCTGTGAGGAGCAGCAGCCTCCTCAGAAGACTCCATCTTTGAGGGAGATCCAAGGGATTTACTACGGTCAGATCCCAGGCGATGTCCTTGCTTTGGAAAGAGGCAGGGCCACTGGGTGGAACTGGATTCATCCTGCACGTGGCTTGGTCTGTGCAGCAATAAGAGTGAACTGCAGGAAAGGAGAGATGAGTGTGGATCGTGCCCTCTGCCTGGGGAAGGATCCAGCCTCCTCATGGAGGGTTTGTCCATACCAATGGGTGGCATCAAGATAATGAAGTCATGGCCAACGTTGAGGCCTCCCTTCCATCACTTGGCCCATAACATGGGGTCCTCCCAGGCTGGGGGAGCGGGAGGGTGTGAGGTCTGTGGAGGGCACCCTGATCCAGGTCAGCCTCTCCCCAACATCCTTTTCGTTTCCCACTGGATGCAGCTGGGGTGCTGATGGGCAGCACAAACTCCTGCAAGACAGGAAGGCTGGTTTCCAATCTGGAGTACCATGGGGCTCCCCAGCATTTTGGGGGAGCAGGGAGCTAAACCTCGAGGCACTGCAGTTAGAGTCTGCAAGATGCTCTCCCTCTCGCTCCTTCCAACCACGGCTGGCACGCAAAAGCCTGGCTAAAAATAGTTGAGCACAATAGGGACGGAGCCCTGCTCCGCGCGGCCCCCGCCGCCCCCCCGCTCGCCATAATGACCCTGCAAACACTAAATGGCATCTGAGTGCATTAAGCAGCAAACTCTCCGGTGACATAGCAATTACGGCTCTGAAATAGATTTGGTGCGTCACGGAAGATAAGGGTTTTGAAAGTTTCTGTTGTGATTATAGCTTGTAACTCCAACAAATAACAGGCTTGGTAATAAGAGGCTGCCAGCACAGCTATTGTGGTTCTCTCTCACTGATGGCACGTAAATTGCTATTAATGTCCTAAGTGTACTTGAATATGCCAGTCTCGGGGCGGCGGAGTTGGCTCTGTGTCTCTCTTTACGCGGCCTGTCATTGTCGGGCTGATAATCTACAGTAATTGCTGCCTCTTGCAGCGGCCCAAGATGTGTACGGGGGGATATTCCATCTTGGGGAGCGCGGGGATGAGGGGTCGGGGCCCGGCTGTGGGTGCAAGCTGGTGGGGGTGCTGAGCGTGGTGAGGTCTCTGCAGGCGGGGGGCACAAAGTGCTGATGATGTCCATGCATGGTCTGGTTTCATGCTTGCACCCGTGGTGAGGTGGAGCAGGGTTTGCTAACCTGCCAGCAAGCTCAGGCCATGGTTCCTGACTTCCCGACTGTTGCCTGAGGCCCCTTGCAAGGGAAGAACACACAAGCCTGCATGCACACTTCTGTCTTGTTCGCTTTGTGCTTGTCCTTCTGCGAGGTGGTTTCATCCCTCAAAACGTGGGTTCCTGTGGCTCACCTGTGGTCAGCTCTTTGCTCTCATCTCAGCTGCCTCTCGGGCAGGCAGGAGCTGGTCGGCAGCATGGACAACCTGCTGGTGAGTCCCAGACAGCTGCTTGGTACGACGAGGCTTTTCCTACCCACTGTTGGGGTCTGGAGGGTCCCAGCATTTGGGACCTGTGATGGATGCGCTGTGCTGGAGGTAGCAGGACAGGCAGTTGGAGAGGGCAAAGCAGCTCGGCCATGTCTAAAGCGGGATGGTGACTGCTGCCGAATCAAGCTTAGGCAGTGGTTGGGAAGGATTAATTAGCCGAGCAGTGAATCAATGTCAGAGTGAGCAGAGGAGGCTGGGTGGGACATCTGCTCCTCTCTGAAGGGGATGGCAGCCGTAGAGGAGCAGCTTCTGTGTGCTGATGGCTCCTGCCAGCGGCAGCCAGAGCCCTCCGGTAGCTCCACTTTCGAGAGGCTGGAGAATTCAGCTCTGCATCTGTTTTTAGAAGAAACAAGTTGCTTACTGTGCTTCTCTGTACAAACCCTTGAATGGGATATGGTGGTGGCTTCTCTGTTGTGCTGTGGCTCAAGATCCCTCAAGGAGAGGTGATAGGGAGTGTGGAAGACCAGCTCCAAAGTGGCAGAACTTGGATTGTGGTTTTACTGCAAGGGGGGGAAGGCTTTTGTGTTGGGAGCAGAGAGGTGGCCCAAATCCCTGAGGGCAGCCTTCATGGTAGCGGGAGAGATGTTTGGTCACCGTGCCTTCCCCACAACAAGTGCTGATGGCTTCCCCTTGCTCAGCAGGAGCAGTGCCCGAAAGGTGATTGGGGGGGACATGGAGAAATCTGGGGGAGCCTGGAATAGCTCAGAGATCCCTTGGGACCCATTGCTTGTTCTGTATGTTTATAACACCAGGGTCCACATAACATCCCAGGATGGGGTTTCTGGAAAAAGCTGTTTGCCATTTTCCCCTTCCGTATTGAAAAGGGTCCTGTTTGAGGGTAAAAAAACCAACCAACCAACCAACCAACCAAAAAAAAAAAAGCCCAAACAAGCAAAGAAACCACAAACCCAAGCAACCAGAGGTCAGAGTTTCTGCAGAAATACGTATTTTTTAAGGGACAGAATTTCCACAGGCACTTGCAATTTGTTAACAGAATTGTTTCTGACCCCATCCTGCTGATGGAGACCCATTGTCTGTGGTGGAACGGGGGAGCTGGAGCTGGAGGGGACATTTTTGCCACCTACATTGACCCCTGACAAGGAAGAAGCAGGGTGGCCCGAGGCAGATGGGTGGCTTGGTAGGGCCAGGGGTGCTGTTGGGTGACTGATCTCTCTGTGTCTCCCGTCCCGCAGGCTAATGGAGGTTGGCAAGACGCTACTACCCCGTCGTCGGTGACCTCCCCCACAGAAGGCCCTGGCAGCGTTCACTCTGATACCTCCAACTGATCTCCCAGCAAATTGCATCCCTGGCTGAGCCGGCCCCGGCGGGGGCGGGAGGGGAGGGGGCCTCTCCTAACACCGCAGCAGTCAGACTGGAGGTGAACCCAATCAGCACACACAAGAAGACTCCTTCTCTTCTCTTCTCTTCGTCGGGATGCTTTTTTCAGCCAATCTGGACACTTCTTTATACTCTCTTCCCTTTCTT
>NW_008596602.1:23033-44861 GCF_000691845.1 Merops nubicus | reverse complement strand
CGCCATTTTTTCCCTGCTCCCCATCGCCGCTTGGGAGGTGGCGGCCCCGCAGGGCCCTGCGCGGTGAGGCCGGGCCTGGAACCGGGTTTGTCCGTCATTCAGAACTTGTTCGTAACGCTGCTTCAGAGGGCTTCCACCTCAGGGCTGTGTCTGTCTGTCAAAGAACGCCACTGCCGCCAGGGCCTCTTAACAGTGACCTTGTTGTTCCTCTACAGCCAGGAGAAACACGAACTGAATGAGCCTGCGTGGCTTCCTTTCAAGAAATAACTCCTATTTTTACAATGTACATTTAGAAACTTGGCAAATACAGAGTCTTTAGCATAAAAGATTGACTTCACCAGCCATGAGTCAGGAAATAATTTTTCCCTCTAGCAATCCTGAACACTATGACATCAAAGCTACAGACTTCACTAGGTGAGTTAAATATTTCATATTTGTTCTAGGAAGCCTGAGCAGCACTAGAAGTCACGGTAGGAAAAAAAAAAAAGTTTAAACGGACAACTAAAAAGTCCAAGTACTTCACATGTTGCTTATGAAACCTGGTTTTCCTGCACTGCACTCTCCATGTATTTCAGGGTTCTGGCCACTGGTAGGTTGTATTAGCAGCTGTATTATATGATTTTAAAAGGATATATTTTAAAATATGTTTTTAATGTAAACTGTTATATCTAGTGAACTAATGCTATCATCACCTAATTTTATAAATCAGTAGTGATGTGTACTACTTAGCTTAAAAAAATGCTACACCTTTGTCTTCAAGACCATGAAGAGTCTTAAACTTTGGGTTTCAGAAACAAAGGAAGCCATCTGTATTTACAGAGTATCAATCCATGCTCACTTTGCAGCTAAAAACTAACACAAAACTCTCCGCAAGGTAAGATAGAACTTTCTTCCATAAAGTAACTGGTTTATTGTAAGAAATAAAAGCAGACAACGTTCCCTTAGCTTAATTGTTTTCTTACACCGCTCCATCAGTTGTCTTCAAAAATCCTTTTAATAAAAAACCTTAGAAATAAAACTGGACTGGAAATAGGCCACATGCCAGGGAGAAGAAGAAAACAGCCAAACCTGACAGTAGCAAAGGACAAAGTTCACTCCAGAGAGCTCTACACAAAGGTTTGTTGTTGCTGCAACAGCCATTTCCTACGCTCCAGTCCATAGTCTACTTGAAAATAATTAGGTAGGCCAGCTACTTTTTTTTTTCCTTTATGCAAATCTTTTTAGTTTGAGTAATACACTTTGAAGTGATATGGACAATAAAATCAGACTATGGAAAAGCCTGATGAAAACTGCATAAGCCTTGGTTTAAATTTAGGAACTCTGAAGCACGGCCTATAATGCCAAGAGCTCCCAATGGCAGAGCAATGCCCCCTTAAAGCAGAGCACCAAGCACTGAAGTTGTTAATGCCTTTCAAGGGGCGTTGTGCAGATCTGCCACTCTCTCAAGGTACAGAAAGACACATCATATACCCTGTAACATGCTATGTCTAAACAGCAACTTGGAATTTAAATAATAATTGGTAGCTAGAAATTAGTTAGAAGTATTTGTGTAGGAAATCATAGCAAAGAAATCCTGGCTGAGGAAGTGTAGTAAAAGGACTGCCAGACATAGTGGAGGCAATCAACAGGCATTCTCAGTAGAAGTTTCCCCACGATGTTTCTTTTGAAATCCACTTTGGTTCAACAAAACCTGGATTTCTTTTGTCCTCCTGGAGCTATGATGGCCCAAGGAATATGGTCAATAGGGAACTAAGAAAGATCTTTAGAGTTAGAAGTAGCATCTACAAGAAAATTACTGGTTTAGGGCTCCTCCTTTTCTGATTTTCAACTATAAACCTACCTTAACTCTTAGGGAAGTACCAGTATATTCAAACCTCAGGTGCCCCATAAAAGACCCTTAACTGAACCTCATACATAACTATATACCAGGAAATATCTTGCTAGGGATCTGGCTGTTCCATAGCCTCAAGCAGGCCTAAAAATCAGTCTAATCTTGTAAAGTGACAGTTAACCTCTCTGAACAAGTTACAGTTTGCCCTCTTCTCCTTTGTCCTTCCTTGCATTTTTTTCACTACCTCTTAGCCTTGCTCAAGGCAACACCACACTTCATTCTGTCTGCAACCATACAGTCAGAAGGTAAGTGGAAAGTAGCTTGAGCCAGAAGTACCATCTTGTATCAAATCTCCTGACCATCCCTGCTTGCTGTGCTTAGGCTTGCCCAGTGGAGCAGTCTGAGAGCTCATGAAATTGATTCCTTTCAAATACAAGATGAAACAGAAGATTCAGCCTGAGAAAGCAGCTAATACACTCCAGCCATTAATGAGCATTGAGACAGGAGCTAGTCTGGAGCAGAATTCAAAACACACATATCGTGTGGACATTGAGTCTTCAGTACGGTCTCATATGCTCTGTAGACCTGCTCCACAGGAACCTCCCACCTGCTGATGCAGGGGAAGCCATGGAGCCACCTCACCAGCACAGCGGCGGTTATTAGCAGGCCGGGTTCATTCTCTGGCTGGAGAGTAAGGCCTGTGATCAAGTTTCTGTGATTACAGTGAAGGTGCCCTCCTGAATCTTCATCGTAAGGATGCACCGTAGCAATAGCAGTCTTACCAACTGCCTTCTCAGGCTGCACATACAGTGGGGTTTTTTTCCCTCCTCCTGTAGGAAAATAAGGGGAATCATCTGGATAAGACCATTATTACTCTGGCTCATAACTTAGTTTCTTCCATTGTTATCTGGATGGTAGAAAGGCTTGAAGATAGACTTAGCTTAGCTAATGTCATTGGGAGATTACAGCCTGCACCTTCACCCTCCTTTCTCTGAATCCTTGTGCTGCATCACTGCATGCTTATTTATGGTATTGTGCTGTTCAGACAGCAGCTCGAGCATACACAGAATGAAATTCCACCTTGTGCCAGTGCCTCCACTTTGATCTACTGATGTGACATGTTATTTTTGCAACTTTAACCAAGTGTGATGGATTGTAAAGCAATTGCTAAAGTTATAGTATATGTTGGGTACAACAGTCAACATTTCCTCCACATTCCTGGCACTTGTCTCTGAAACCACGTGCAATATGATTAGAACAAGGATGCAAATATATGGACAAACAGTCTTGCTTCAGTATATACAATCACATCTCATTAGCTTCAGTATTAACTACTAGACTAGACAGCTTCTTAAATACATGCAGAGGACAGCTGGATTTTTCCATCCCTTCCTCCACGTGTTTCAGAGTTAGGGCGTTAAGTGCAGTAGGAGCCTGGAGGCTGAGCTACAGCTGCTCTTTGCTGAGATCCTGCAAAAGTGCCTCACTGACAGAAGGCCACACAACCCTGTTTACCAGAGCAGGAGCTGCCTCTGCTCAGCACTGCTGAAACTCAGGCCATTTAGCTACCATGGGCCTATGTGCCCAGTTTTGCCTTAAAACCTTCTCAATACAAATGTGAAAATCAAAGCTTAGTAAGAACACTGAGTGGTTTGGTAGCTCATCACCTACAAAATCCAAACATTAGTGAGTAAAGAAAATGAGCATGGGAGGAGATCAATGGGCTGTGCAGTCGCAGTTTAAGCACTGTAAAGATCCCAGACTGAGCTGCAACCTGCCGATCACTGCCGGCATGGGCTGTAGCCTTGCTAGTCCTGAACACCTCCATATAGCGCACAGGGTACCCTAACAAGACAAGTTACACACAGGAATTCCAATCATTGTAGCCTGGTGTACAGGGAGGCAGAATGATCTCAGAACAAATATGGTGTTGCAGCTTTTCCAGAGGTTCAGTCCATACTGCCACATCTTACTCAAATTGTTCTTCTGTCAGCAATAGCAAGTGGTTTTAGTTAAGCACAAGTGCAAACTCAAGTAAACACCCTGTGAAAAGAATATTCATCAGGCTGTGAAATAATGATTGGCTCTGCAGTTGCCATTGGAGCATGAAAAACACTTTAAACATCCTTTAGTTTCCATAGAACAGCAGTTGTCTCTGCTACACACAGGCTACAAACAGCTGTAACCAGTAACCTGGAAAATGCAAGGTTCTCATGCAGCGCCTGATCTAGAAATATCCAGACAGGGAAACCTTTGAAGTCTGTAAGAGCAAGACACAAGGAAAAGATACATACATGCAGAATATATTCATGGCTCAACTCAGCTATAACCTTCTCTTCAGATGCAGCTGACAAAGTAATCTACAAAAATAAAGATGTATATGGAATCCTTCATAGCAGAACAAACTATTTTTGAACTACAGGCAGCCAATTGCTGGATAAAAATTTTAAAATCATAGCAATTTTTATATTGCCTCTAAATAAAATGTCATTTAGTAAAGAAAGTCTGGAAAACAAACCAAAATTTGCAAAGTTTCCAAAATGTTATGGCAATTTTATGATACGTGAAAATGTTCAGATTAAACCAAACAGGTAAAATAATTTGAGACAAGTTTTATACAAAGAGATTTTTTTAAATCTCTGTCTTAACAGGCAGCCTATCAGAGAAAAACCAAATTGTTGCATGTCTCACGCAGTTAAAAGGAGTTCACCATGACTGGTTTTGGTGATTGCTATTTGATGAGAGTTAGGGAAGTATTTCTGCTAGCAAGGCAACAAAACTACAATATTTAAACTGAAGTTTGTAGTGCTAGTACAGCACTGTTTGAGTGCATCTGCATTGGTTTAACCAATTGCTATTTTTTTTTTTTTGTAAATTTACAAACTTAATTTTCCCTTGTCATTTCTCTGTATTAGCTGTTAGTATAAATAGAAAGTACATATATAATACAAGCTTGAGGCATTTGCCTGCTTCTATGCTTGAAAGATCTACTGAACTCATAAATGCTGCACAGTGACTTCATCACATTTACTTTCTCTGTTTGATATTAATCCAGCTTCCATAACAACTACTCTTCAAACTAGCTAGGAAGTTATTAGTCACTTTAAACTGTTTAAATCAATATCTGTATTCAAATAAGTGACTTTGGTAAAATTAAAAGAATAACGTTATCATCAATAACATTCTAAGAGAAATATCTCAGAACAGCAACGCTTTCGTAAGTTGTGTAAATTTAAACAGAAGGTAGGAGAGACAGCAATAAGGACAAAATAAAGCAGGATTTATTTGTGCTTTAACGTGCATGGGAAGAAAAACTGAAGGAAATTTTCTTAGGCTCGTCCTCTGCAACATGACAGGCTTTGACTGTTTCTTGCCCTTTGAAAGAACAGCTGCATTAAAGCCCTTCAAGATGGGAACTGTTAAAGAATGGATGAGATGGATTTACGCCAAAGCGTTCTCTAATTATTCAGACCATTATGCATCACCAGCACATCCCTCCAGATGTGCAAAAATAGTGACTTCAGCTACCCCTGGAACATATTATTCATCTAGTTTTCAGAAATAATATTAGTTAGCTGCTAATGAATTTAAAGTTCAAAAGAGAAGACTTCAAAATAGTCAAATTTCTGTGCAACGTAGCTTCAAGAATTGGCAGAAATAATGCAAGAAATAACACATACTGCATGGGAAATGGGTATAGGGTGTGGCAGTAAGATCAAGCTGTCTTTTTTACCTAAATGTAAGCTACAGGTAGAGCTACATCATAGGCCCAGTCTCAGTCAAATGTAGTATGCAGCCTACATCACTTTCACATACATCTTTTACCTTAGCAGTTTCCTTCAGACAGCTATCCTCATACCTGCAGAATATTCATTGAAGTTAAAGGTCTTTAATGATTTTATGTTTATTTTCAGCCCTTTCTTAGAAGTACTGCATGTGTGTCTAATCAAGCCTTTGGGTTTTCTGTACGGGCTTCCGTTGGGTCAAGATGTTCCTCTTCAAACACTGGAAAACAGAGTGCTCTCCTTATAATGGGTGCCCTGTGTCTTCCTTCCATCTTGAAGATTACACCAGGAATGGGGCTTGCTGTAAACCACAACAGAGTCTGCACACATCCAAATCCTGTGGTCTTTATTTTCACCCTTGTATCTCAGTTCTTGTGGTGAGTTTAAGATAGCAGAAGTTTCCTGTACTGCAGTTTTGTGGGAGAACTATGTCCTCAGAGAACAGAAGCTGATTTATTTGATGCTTAAGAAGTAAACTAGAGAAGGCACTTAGCATTACCCATAAACCTCAAGTCTACATGAGAAAGTCAGCTGGATAACCCACTAAACTTTTCCCATCCCTCTTATGAACCACAAGAAGTAAAGCAGGATGAACAAGCCATATGCTCTTCAAGTGAAGACCACATAATTTTGCATACCTGAGACAGGCTGGGAGATCTTTGCTCTGTAGCTACTCTCAAAGGTTCTTATTTATGAGGAGGAAAGAAACAACTTGTGCATTTACATCACATACCTTCATGTTTTCAAGGAAGGCCTAAGGGCAAGTGCTTTAATTTCAGTCAGCATATAAAGAAAGCTTATTCTTGTGTGGTTTTATTTCCTCAAGGTTGGGGCTTCTTGAATTTTAAATAATGCATTACCGTAGAAATATTTTTAATGGTCTATTTAAAATGAAAGATAAAGGACAACTAAGTACAAGCAGTTTTGATGTATGTAACACATTTTAGGCTGTAATGTGAGGCCATCAAGCAAAGATAAAAATTAGGTTTTGCTATGAATAGGCCAACTCTATTATGCCACTTCAAAACTGGAGGTTAAAAAACCCCATAGCAGACCAGGCAAATTATGTATTGCTACCCCAAGAATTAGAGCAGGGAAATAATGCCTAGCCAGTCTAGTTTTGAACACACCCTGAAATATTCTGGATTGCTATAGGCAAACCACATTTGAGCTTTGGGAATACAGCAGTATAGAAACAAAACTGTAACTTAAATTCTTCTGTGCATCAGGAAATACCTTCACAGGCCATACTTGTCTCTCTACAATACACCCTTTCACATTTACTTACACTCTATTGCTGTTTCTTCCCTTGCTCACTTCTCAAGAATCTTCTACTCACTGGTCCTTTCCCTTTCATTTTATTGCAAGTGCTCTTTCAATAATGCAGCAACTGATAGCAATATTATCTCTTCACTGTCCCTCTTCTCCCAGTGCTTTTTGAACCTCATTAGGAGTCTCACATGAAGAAGGCTTCTAAGAGGAAGTGAAATGACAACAATAAGCTTTAAATTAATGGCCAGTTACAGGTCTATCATTCAAGTTTAACTCTCCTAAATGAGTCAGTCAGTTCAAAAAGTAAATCCCTCAATCATAAAATCTGGAAGAGAGAAAAAAAACATCTTCACATAATGTGACGTGTGAATCAAAGAAAAAAATTCCACTATTGGGCACTGAAAAAGCTTTCAGAATGATTAACATACATTATAATTTCTAGTGGTTTGAATTTCAAATTAGAATCGTCTTGGCTGGGAGAGACCTTTAAGATCATCCAGTTCAACCATCATTATTAGGTCACTAAATTTACAGAAATGTACCTCAGCTATACTAAAAGACTGTATTGAGTGATTTAACTGCATCCTGTTAATAAATGGAGTTGTATGAATGACAGGTTTCTTATCTTCTATATCAGAGTTAAACCTTCAGTATCTTGTATATTGAGAACGAAATATAGTTGAAGCCTGACCAAATACAGGAGTCCACTGACTTTAATTTGGCCTATGAACACAAGCTATAGCTTTAAGACGCAGGTTGTGTTTTTTCATTCTGCAAGCCTACAAGTAAAATCTGAATTTTAGTGGGCGAGTTTTAGGAACCTTAATGCTTACTCCTTGATTCTATCTGGTGCTGTATCACCATCATAGTAGGGATTGACTTTATGCTCTCATGAATGCTCGGAAAACAGAACTGTAGAGCACACACTAGCAAGAGAGAAAAGGCCAAAAAATTTTTTTACCTGCATAAATTTTTTGTACAGTGCCTAGTTTAGCTGCAGTGACATAGATTAAGCTAGAAGTATTGCTTCCAAACCCATGAGGAGCACTTTGTAGGAATAACAGCGATCAGGAACACCTGGATCCACAGAAGACAAAAAGGTTAAGTGTCAACAATGAAAAAAATACTTATTCAATATTGACCAAACATGGAACCCATCCAACATAGAATTTGGATTCTAAGCCTTACCTGTTTCCACTTTCTCAATGATCTTACAGTAAATCCCTGACTTCTGTACTTGTTTTGTATGGTAGCCTTCTATTAGGAGACTCTGCTTTTGTGCATGGCACAGGCGGCAGCGTGGCGGACGCCGTTCTTCAGCAGCCTCCCCCCACACCGGGCACGCCGCGGCACCTGACTCGTACGCGTCCTTAAGAGTGGGAATGAGCAGCCAGCTAACATCAAGGGACTTTGACATAAAGCAAAACCTTATGCCAAGATCTATTCCAACAGAACTCACACTGTTCTCCTCCTCACCTTCTCTATTTTACTTCATGAAGTTTGGATCAATCAGTTGCATACCAATCAGATGGTTAAGTGGACAACCGCAATTTCCAGCATCTGTGATCAAAGACCAATGCTGGATTGAGTGTCATATGCCATATCTAGACACTTGAGAAAGGATACCATTAAAAAAAAAAAAGTAGTAAAGGAAGGCACTAAAACCAGATGCAGCTGTACTTTCTTAACACGAAAGGAAATTGTGTCTGCTTATCAAATTCAGAAAGTAAGCCTACGTAGAGCAACACAGAGGGGAGCCAGAAGCTGTTAGTGACAGATGCAATTCTCAACTGTCCTTCAAGCAGGCATGCTGCATTTTCTTTAGTGAACAAATGCAATTTGCATTAGCCTCCAGTATGAAATCAGAAAAAAAAAAAAAAACTCTGAAAAATATTAACCCTAAATAAAATTGGATCTTACTCTTTTAGCAGGCTAATAGAGGTCTAGAAATAAAAGGGAACACTGGAAGATTTTAGGAGGTGCTGAAACATTTGTTTTGAAATTTTATTACAAAAATATATTTCCAAACATACAAAATCTTGGATGAAAAAATGCTCATTAAACATTTATGCAATAACTTAACTGCAAACATACATAGGTGCTATAAAATCCGTATCATACCAAAAACGTTAATGATGCAGTATCTACATTTATTGACTTACAATGACTCTCATTCCGGTTTCCAGAAATCTTTCCTGAAGCCCCTCTTCCCCATGGTCTTCAGATTAAAAGAACATGCAAACGGGTACAACTGGTGCATCCACAAAAGTGATAAAACTCAGAAATTACTAAAAGCACATAATGTACATAAAAAAACCACTTAACTAACCATATGCCCATACACTGAATAGATAAAAATAAATACACCACCAAATTAGATACTGCAGTTTTTCCAACTCAAAGTGAAAGGAAGATATTGCATCTTAACATTTTTGTAACGTTGCCAGACAAAACTGAGGTGATATATATTGCACGCGTTCCTCCTCTTAAGATACACTGTACACAGCAACCCAAATACCTGGCAAAAAGGTGGCCGATTTGTTTAGAATACTCTTATGAAGAAGTCCCAAATTACAGTTTGTTTTAAAAAATATTTCAGAAATTGTATCAGTGACTACACATGGCATAATGGGTTTCAAAAATACACCCAAATGAAGCAATTACAAATGCAAGCAAAAATTAGATACATCCAGCAGCATTTAAATATTATATTGGGTATTTATACACAGAATTAAACATTTTATATGAAATCCAGATGAATCACTTAAAATTTAACTTCAATCATTCTGCAAATCTTGTTTGATTTGGAAAGATACACTGCTTCTAAGATAATAGCTGTTAGGCACCTTTCATATAAACTTTGCATTATTAAATAACAGCAGAGAAAGTCTAACTACAAAATGGAGAATTTTGATTTTCCTGAACAAATCAGCAGCTGTAGGTTTTAAAATTGTCTTTTATTAGGTTCCTGTTTGGTTGAGGTTTTTGTTTGTTTGATATGGTTTTGTTTGTTTTTAAAGTGACATGGCTAGCCACAAAACACATGCTTAGATAATGCAATTAATTTGGGGGAGTACAGTCTAAACTAATAATCTTTTAACTCTCAGAACTAATAGGTAAAATTGCATTGTCAGTATTTTCACCAAAAAAAAAAAAAAAGTCACTTGAAAATGGTCACAATAATTTCCTGTGATGACCCCTGGTAACTTGCTACACACTAGTTATCCTTACATGTGGGTAACAGAAACAAGCACTTTACAAGCTGGTAATTTCAGATTTACACAAAAAGTTGAGATAATTATGAAAAAAGTCATTAAATAACACAATCCACATTTTAAAAAATACAACTCCAATTTTACACTGTAGTTGAGCTTGTGTTTTACAATGCAACTTTTCATTACACAGGTTTATCTGTTAAACCCGCCATCCTGGCACTTGCCACCATGCCTGTGGTGTACGGGATGACACTTAGATTGGTTCTGGTGGCTGTTGGCTATGTGTAGAGAGGTCAGGACAAATGTGCAGATGTTCCAGATTAAAACATTCACTTCTTTTTAAAATGCCTGCCCAGTAGCTATGATTTCAACTCCATTTCTCTTCCCAATCATGTTGAAAGCTGAGGGTAGAGGGGAATAAACCAATAATGTATTGCTATTAGTACACTACAAAACCAAAGTAAGGATCTGCCAACTGCTTCTGTGGGTTCCTGGGCAGCTGGAAACAAGTTAAGGACACTCAAAGTAGAGTCAAACTCTCAGAACAGCATTGCTACTCTGAACAGCAGCACTTTTGTCAGCTGTATATAACTAAAGAACTCAGAATTCAATTCCTTCCTATCATTTCTTTAAATCTTTGGATGTGACTGTATTTAGCAAACAGTACAAACATGCATTATCAGCTTCCAATATTTCTATTCTTGGAAACTTTTATCACATCTTACTTTGAAGAAACTGGAAGCTGTCCGTAAGAAATGAGAAATTAGAGACTTCTAAATCCAGATAAAAAGCAACTCTCTATTTGGTTTAGGCTATCCATTTTTGTTCAGAGAAACTGCTTATTGGTTTGTCCCTTTTAGTGAAACTTTTTCAAAAAAACTCAACAAAACAAAATTAGTTTAGACCTTAGATCTGAGTCTCATTGTTTATGTGCTTACACAGTATTAAAACTCTAGAATTTATGTAGGAAGCTCCTACCTTCCTCAACAAGGCTGAGTTACTATTGCTGAATTCAAATGCTACCATTAAAGCCAATATATTTCTTGATGAATGTGCACAACATTAGCATCTTTCCCTGAATCTTGAACATTTTTGTAACAAAATACTATGTATTTTAACTGGGGAAACTGAACTCAAAGGCTGAGAAGAGCTTTTCAGAAGGCAGGTAATGCTAAACAAAATAGATTTTCCCCTAAAAAAAAGCTATGAAAAAAAATAAAACAGATCAAATACAACAAATATTTACATTTTTATGTATCTATAACATACCAATTTGTGATTAAGTCACAATTAAAGCTCAATTACTCGTTTCCAATAAAATGACTGTGCACCTTGACGACGTCAACATGAACTAATCCTCAGGATATATATATACACATACATATATGTTGTAAGGAGCCAAATATTTTTTTTCTTCATATTTCAATAGTGCTTGAGGGAAAATAAAGAAGCAGTGCATCATTATTCACTTCAGGTTATCTTTTTACTCAATAAACCCAAACTTTTCTACTGGAAAAGCATCCTTTAAAACTACTATTGTTGGAGAAAGTTGGGACCTGAAGTCTTATTCATTAGCTTTGCACACCTTCGCAAAATAAATACAAGCCATGGGTAAACCAACACTAGAGCATAAGAAACTAGAATTAGAAATTTTCTAATTTCAAAGGGGAAAGCATCCAGTTAAATTGTGATTTAGTAATTCAATATTCAATAATTAACATAAGAAGTGATAACACTTTAGATAGAATTTAGACTATGAAGTGTGCACAAACAATCTGGGGAGAGGAGGACAGAAGAAAAGCACACATTTGTTCCCCATCTGCATAGTTTTTGACATGGCAGTTCCAATGCAACTGAAGAATGAAAGCCAACTTTCATTCAAATGACATGGTCCATTCTTAAGCTAAAAGGGAAACAAAGTGTTTAAACTATATCAGACACTGCTGAACAGGTAGAGGGTCTTTCAGTGGTGGTCTCCTAACTACAAATTTAAAACAACAGAACTTCAGTATGCAACAAAACTAGTCTGTTGCTTAAAAAAAAAAAAATTAAATTATGACCACTGAAGATTTTGCATATTTCGGATTTTGCCTTTTTAGAGAAAACTGTCTTACTTCGAACCTGTTTATGCCAGCAATGCAGCAGTAAATAAGATTAATGGAATATTTAAAAGAGCAGTTTATGTGTATAAAGCTGAAGACTGTCAATGTATTGAGCAAATCACACTTTTAAACCTTTTGTTAAAAGACTTGGCTCCAAAGACCTGGCTTCCAGATCCATTCCTTCCCCACTCTTGCCCATTTCATCACAAGGCATTCTGATCTCCTTTTCCTCAGTCCTTCAAACTGGAACTAGGTTCGCACAATTAAATCTGGTTCTGGTGTGGTGTAGTGTACTGTACTATGGATTTGCTGGTTTAAACAGTATTGAGTCTGAAACTCCTTGAACAGTGAATACAGCTAGGAATGAAAGCCAGAGCAAACATTTGCACATTCGCTTAATGCTAGTGAGAGCCCATATGCGACATAAGTCCTCTCCCCGGTAAAAACAAAGGTTTGCTGGTGATGATCACAGTGAAAACCTAGATCACGTCTGAGAACATTACTTGCCTAAGCATTTAAGGAATAGTCTTTCCTGACAGATTCAAATTCAAGGCCTTGAAAACTAAATATTCTTTTGCAAAAAATATTAGTTTTATAGATGAGGCATAATTGTTTCTAAAATGGATCTATTTTAAGTAGATTGAGCTTCAATTATAGCTTAATGTTGTCAGTGTTCTTGGTTAGGACTTGCAAGTAGACTTCATGAATAGTGCTGAGAAAACGAGAATCATTCTGCAGGAAAAAAACAAACACCACATTAGAAACATTAGTCAAAAGGTGCAAAAAAAAAAAAATTAATTTAATGCCATTTAAGTTGTGCATAAGGATTCCTTACAATACTAGCTATCTGAGAGTTAAAGGAATTGAATTAGCTGTGCACTTCTACAAAAGGCAATGCCTTCGGGACAGTACACAGACTTTATACCATGAAGCTGGTTTAGACACAGAATTCTATCCTGTGTACAAGCTCCCAAATAAAGTCTGCATGAGTATCAGAAGTAATGTTATTTCTGTCAGACCAGCCTGTAAGGGACTGTAGTGTTTTACACAAGAATTCTCATGTCAAAGCACGACTGAGCAATTCATTAAGTTTAATCTATAGATAATATTTAGAAATATTTCTGGAGTCTAATACCTTCAAATGACAAGTTTACAAAACTGGCATCTAATCAGTTAGCTTGAAGATGTAATACTCTTTTTACAAGATATGCACAGCAAATTTGGTATCCTGCTTGGACTGGTGTGCAACATCACATATTTAATTAAACCGAACATTTTAGTTTCTAGAAATAGCAGACCTAGAACTTTTCATTTTCCGTTTCAAAGACACATACTTCAGTTAAAGATCAGAGACAGTTCTAGGGAACTAGAAACATGAAAGCTTCCCTTAGGAAAGCAGAAACAGTTACAAAAGACAAGAAGCCCCCCTCCCCATGCCAGGGCTTCTACCAGTGGAACTTTTCCTCCCTTGTCCACAAATTCACATGGATATGAAAGGACACATCTGATGTACAGCTCTGTCCCTCTAAGTCCTCCATCTTGCAATCAAAAGAAGCAAGCTATGCACCCTGTAAGCAAAGTGTGGAAGAAATCTAGCCCTTCCAATAGAAGAAGAATGTTTGTAATGTTTCAGGGCAAAAAGAGTTATAGGGGTACAGAAGTTCTCACTACTGGTTACTGTGCTTAGGAATTGAGCTCTGTAAAGCCAGGACCTTTATTAGATGTATCAGTGCTTCCTGAAGCTGAGACCTACTGAGAACAGTAGGAGGTATAGTCTGGATTTCTGTTGTTCCAAGTGTTAAAGGCGAAGAAGAATTGGCTTTACTCTCCACTTCAGCTGCTTTTGTAGCCGACTGCTGAAAAACACTAGGAGACAAGAGGACTGAAGGTGTTACTGTAGTTGTGGCTGTAACAAAGTGCGGGGGCGCAACCTGGAACAGAACAGCAGATCAGTAAGCGCAGTGTCCAGGAAGAATGGATGCCATTACAAAGGCTGCAGAGATGAGCATCAAAATAAAGTAGCTACTATTATTCAGACAGATATTACAGAATAGCTGCTCTTAATGAAGAAGTATCTACCTACGAAGATTAATATCAACAGTAACTCTGATTTTAAAAGCTGAAGAAGCTAACAGTCTTCAATATTCTTGTATGCAACTTGTCGCCAACTTCCCGTATTTTTGAAACGTAACACAGAATAAAAAATGAGCTTTTCACCTACATAATCAAAGGAGCCCGCAGTTATTTCTCAAATTATTTTAACTAGGAGTATAGAGAAAGGCTGGTCCTGCTAGGACATTTTCTCTTGGAAGAAGTGAGAATGGAAGTATTTTGAGGACTGTGTTCCCATCTCATTCTTCCACAGCACAGTGTCTATTTCATTACAGAAATCCAAACACTGCCTTAACCACTTTTCCTTTTAAACATAAGCTGCAAATGTATAGGAATATTATATTTGCATAAAGTGGACATGAATAAACATCAGCTTTGAGCAACTCTGACATCTCCTGCTAACTGCAATTATTCCAGTATGAGAATCTATATCTTCCTCATGTTCCAGAATAAACAACAAGAAAGAAGAAGAAAATTAACAAGCCGATCTCCCGCAAAAAAAAGCAAGACTAAATGTGATATGTAAAGTTGTTTGATATGTCAGTAGAAAGAGTTCCCCTTGGATAATCAAAAAACTTGTGAATAAAAAAAACCCTGCAAATCCATGTAACAACAACAGTAGAACTTGCAAATTGATTCTGTTATACTCAAAACTGTGAGGACTTACAGTGTGAGATTTCAGATCAAGACAACAAGTTTAAACCAACAAATGCAGTTTACCACACAACATGCACATGTTTCTTAGAACTCCAAAATCCATGTAAAATGCTTTTATTTAGGTGACTATTTACTGTGTTATGAGTAGAGTGTATAGCTCATCTTAGAGCAGGCTGGTAGCTAAAATAGCATTTAACTTTTAGCAGGACCATTTTTATTGCCTTTACAATCAGATCCGAGCATACTGCTAGAACTGCTTTTATGTAGTGCAAGGTGGACAAAAATAAGGCAATACAATAGATATGAAAAAGAAGGGGGCAGGTAACAATTCCTGAAGACCTGACTACTAGTAGTTGGGTTTTTTTTTAACTGCAATCTGAAATTTTAAATTGACATTCTTTTGAACTGTTACTCAACAGCAGTTCTAATAATGTTGAATCTGTATTTATATCAATAAAATTTGTTATCAGATGACAGATGCTTGTTATCCTTTTCTTCCTCTATCTTCCATTCTTTCTCCTAGGTATCTTTTTTGTAAAAGATGAGGTGTCTCAGGAAAACTGAACGACACAGTGAGGCATGGATTGCATTTTATCCTTTGGGGTGCTGAAGGTTGGCTAATAAACCCTAGTGCAATATTACAGCATTAGTACTGCTTGCTTAAAAGATAAAAAAACAGTTCAAATGCTGCTAACTCATGGCAAGATTGCAGATGCAAAAAACATTCTCATTTCTGCATTAGCACCACCAACAAGAAACACTGCACACCAAAGTCTACTCAATCCTAACAGCCTGGAGAAACTCACCCTTGCTTTGGTACAGCTTCTTTCTGCTTCATCGCAGCGCTTTGAATATGGGCAGTGGTTAATGACTATTTGAGATACCAACTGCTTCCCATAGTCTTAACACCACCCCCCTTTTTAAATCAAACCAGTAAACAATTAGCAGAGTCACTTATTCACTTACTTGACTTGCTTTAGACAAAGTCTTCGGTTGTGGAAATACTTCTGTTTCCTTGTTTTGTTGTACAGTCTATGTTAAAAAGAAAGCAAATTTCACAAGTTAGCATCCACAATTCAATTTCCAGTGGTGGTTCTCTGTTTATGGAAGCAAAAAAAAAAAATGTAAATTTCAACAGATTTTAGATGCAATTCAATGCATTTTGTAAAACTGATATAATCGTTAGGAAGTTGGAAAAAGAAGAAAGATTTGAGTTTCTATTTTATGCTTTCAATGTTACAGCAAACCTGTAAAGCCATAACAAAGTGCTTCTGAACAAAGACCATTGCAGTTAAAAATCTGAACATTAAAACACTGAAACTGGGAACAAAAAGCATGTTACAAAGTAAAGAGTTCAGTATCTTGTAATCAGTTTTGATAATTGCCAGGAAGGTTAAATTCAGTATTTTTTTCTATGAGTTTTGTTTAATCATGTCCACCAAAATTAAACATTGTTTTCTGCTAGAATTTGAGAGGTATTTTATACCTTTACAAACAGCATCCAGATATTTCTTTAGTCAGATTTCAAAACTATAATGTAATAAAATTCAAGTATTATAAAATACTAAAAAATACAACAAAAGGCACATAAATAAGGTACTTCAGCAAATTCCTGTGGCATTCTTCAAAAGGCTTGTTAGAGCCATTTGGAACACCGCTTGGCAACACAGAACAGGAAAAAATCCCCTCACATCAGGCAGTACTTAGCTTACTTGGATTACAGTGAAAAATACTCAGGGAATTGATAGCCCTTAATGACAAAGCTAAAATAAGCTTTATGAAGTGGTAACAAGTGCAAGATCAAATTCTTAAAGTTTAATTACAGAAGAGTTAAGTTATTTGCTAGTTTGAGAGTATATCTGGACTACTGAGAATTGTGTCTAATGAAAACACGGTGGACAGGGTGGAAGGAAAAAAGGGTGTAAGTTTGACATATGAAGAGCTAATTCCTAAGGCTATCAAACAGACAAGGACAGCTATGGATAACCCAGCCAGCTTTTCTAAGTGCTCAAAAATGTCACAATCTTCAGGCATATCTATACCAAGGTTTAGGAGTACCTGAAAGAAAAATACTGCTCAGAATGTACAGTTCGTCAATACTAGATCAAGACAGCTGCTCAATGCTGTACTTGGACATTCTCCTCCCTCTACAAAACAAATAATCCAGACATCTTAACAACATGGTCGCTAGTAAGATAACCCTAGCATGTGGCAGTCACAGCCTTCTGGAAAATTTCTGCAACAGCAGATTAGAAATAAAGTATTTAGAAAGACTGCAAAAAAACCCACACCCTTTTCTTAAACATTAAGACATGGACATCTCTTTTGAGGACAGGAAAGTAACACTTGAAAAAAAAAAAAAACCAGGGTATTCTAAAATAATGCTTAGGAGAAGTTCCAGGCTTAAAAATTCAACTTTTGATTTGACCTCCGAGTAAGTCATCCACCACTTTCACAGCAAAGGGTAACAGCTGACTCAGACAGGGCTACCAAAGATCTTGCTAAAACCCAGTGGCAAGCACTGGATGATAAGCATTTGGAAATTCATGCAGATGTAGCTGTACGGAATCTTGTTGGGTGTTTTTTTTTCTTGCATTATCACTGCACCCAAGATGCAAGAAGACATAAGGAAACACTGGCTTAAGTCTGCATGAATGCAAATAAAATTAATGAGAATGCAATAAAACCAACAGAAGCCTTTGGATAACCACAGAGGTGGGCACTACAGAAAGTTATACCCTTTGGACAAAAAAGAAAGAAAAAAAACACCCAAAAAACCAGCCAAAACTCATTAATGTCTTTACTGCTGATGCAGACAATTATATGGCAGAGCAACACTAACTGATAGAAAATAACTTATAACCAAAAGCCATACACATTAACCTTACAGACCAGCAGTAACCTTTTCACCTAGTCTCTTAAAACAAATTTACTGGTTTAGCTTATATTAAGGCACAGATAATAGCTTCTTCTCCAAGAAATTAAAATGTTAAGAGGTCCTTTGTAAGCAATACTAGGATAAAACAAACCAAGGCGGTCAATTAGACAAAATAAATCTGTTTACGATCCATTTTACTAAATAAGTAACAATAACTCAATGTAGCCCACGGGTGTCCCCAGCAGAAGGGGTCAAAATCGAAGGAGTACAAAGCATCCAAAGCAAAGTAATCAGAATGAGAAAACTTGTCCATTTTGTACCTTCAAAACAGGCACAGGCTAGACTTCAACAGCATAGACTCTAGTAACACCGTCCCTTCTCAGATCATCAGTTCCTAGCAGTATTTTTCTCACACAAGTACAGATTAATTCTTTAGAATTTACTCATCTCCTAACAGTACCAGCTTGAAAAACCCCCTCTACAGAGAGGTCTGTCACCAACAGCAGATGCTAATGATATAAAACTAATGGAATTTGATTTCTAAGTTAACAATTCAATCAATATCACAGCCTGGAAATCCTTAATTAGTTTTAAAAGGCTAATATGTAACAGCACATTTTCCAAGGCAAAATACACATAGTCTAAAACAGTCTAAATCTTCACAGATACAAAACCCCACAGAATACCTGAAGGGGAGAGATAATCTTGCTGTTCAAGGTCAATGGTTTACTGTGAGATTCTTTGAAGCTTTCTGGTGTTGCAAGTTGGCCAACCGAGGCAGAGATGTTTGGGGTTAAGGAAGTCTTAGTGAGAGACTGCTGTTGCATTTGGTCATGCTGTGGGGTCAACCTGAGTTTCTGGAGAAGATCAACACTTGTATGGGATGTATTTGAGACAGTTCCTGTATTTGCTGATGTCAAGGGTGCAGCCATTAGGTTTTGTGGAGCGTGGTTCACTTCGGATGGCAGCTGATTTGCTAGTGGGGATATCTGCTTGGCAGCTTGCTGCATAACTTGCATTATACTGTTGTTTTGTTTTAGGCCGGGAAGCATCTGAGCAGGGGCAGCTTCCACTGTCGAGGCTGAATTGAGAACAGGGCTTAAACAAACTGAATAGCTTGAAACATTTTTTATATCAGGCTGGGAAACTGAACCTGGAGGTATTTGCTGATTCAAAGGATTTGCACTAGTTTTAACGCTGGCACTCTCCGGTTTCCCCAGTGCTTGCTGTATTGCTGTGGACTGGTCAAAGGGAAAAGGCAAGAGCAAAGCATGCTGCTCCCTGGCAGAGGCGTCCGGCTGCAGCTTCTCCATTCTCTCTGGATTGGGGTACAGAGCTGTGGGCTGCTCCTTTGGTACAGAGGTTCCAAACAGTTCCTCCAAAGTCAGATGCTTCTGCCTTGACTGAAATTGCTAGAAAGAAGGGAAAAGGAAGTGTTCAGTTTAGAAATATACAATACCACTGTGCATCTCACAACATCTATTTCAATTTCAAGAAAACCGTTAGGGACAACTAGGTCAAACGCATTTACAACAGTTTGGATATTGAGTGTGCCCTGTTGACAGGAATTTTGAAATAAATTTCATTTACAAGGAACATCCTTTCTATGTAAGCTTTTTCTCCGTGCACTAGTAGTAAAGAAGGTTGAAGGCTGTGCATTCTGGCATTAAGATGGCCAGGCACTAACACCTGCCATCCTCAATTAGCCCCAACTACACAAAGCACTTTGGCAGTGGTGGGGAAGAACATACACACCCAACAAAATCCATATAGAATTTATAAATTTGGAAATAATTAAATGGCCTAAAAGATGGGAAAGGAGCAGAGAAACCTGAAGGTACACAACTGGTCTAGCAACACATGCCTAGACAGTTCTTCTCACCTCTTTCATTAGCAACACAATATAATTCACAGTACATAAAAGAATATGTATAAACCTAAACATGTGCATATATATAATACATATAATATATACATATATAATCTCCTTGAAAAGTGCATCCTATGGTCTCCTCCAAAAATATGCATCTAGTCTAGAGCACTGATATTGTTCTAAAAATCTGATTTTAAGGATGTCACCTTATTAGTATTTTGCTGAAAACATTTAAAAATGTGTTTCACTAAAGAGAAAAGAAACAGCTGTTAACACCTTTATTCATTATTATTAAATGATATATTAATTTATTACAATTATATGTTAAATATAAAAGAGATAGAATTTACTATAATTATATATTAAATAGAAATATTAATTCTATATTTAATTTTTTTAGGCCTGCTCAGAACCAGAAGTTATGTAAAACAGCTGGACTAAAATACAACATTCTGTTCAGAAGACTGAATGGCCTGCAGCACAACTCCACCGTATTCTGATGGTATGTCTAAACAAAGATGCTATTTTACAGTGACAACTACTGTACCACGACATTGCTATGCTAGCTCTAACTACCAGCAGAGATAACAGCAGTGAAGGTGTGGCAGTACAGGTAGCAGGCAAGTAGACCAACAAAAAAACCCTCGAGCCTGAAACCATATTGAGTTCTGCCCAGGTTACTAATTTCTACTGCCATTGTGGTTACCCATTCTTCACTAGCTTGAAGTCAACTTGATTTTGCAGATGAGACATTCTGTAGTTCATAAACTTCATTAATTATGTTAGGAATTCTTTCAAGAAAGTTGTTCTTATGTTTCTTCACTGATCTTACTGTTCTGGAGACTTCAACAAGAGAAAAATCACGATTCCATCTCACTTCAGTATGATACATTGACTAGCTTTCCTTTATTAATGCATTAAAATGTTCAAGTAATAAACAGAAATCTACCATGCTCTGACCCAAGTCAGACTAGCCCTTTAACTTCATGTTTGCAACTGCATCCGCATAGTTTCCAGCCTGAAGTATGAAATTCATCTTTTGCATGTCCCATGTCTGGCTGAGGCATATTTTGAGTGTATCATCAACTCAGTGTGTTATCAAAACCTGTATCAGCAGGGGCTGCAAAAAGGCAACGTGATCACTTCACTTGATAGGAACAGAGTGCTGCTCAGGGGGCTTCTTCAGAAATAATTTCAGATACAATGAAACATGAATTAGCAGTCAGAGCTGGCATATAAAGTTCAATTGCAGTGTTCTGGTTCAGTTTTGCTAATTGCTGGCACAAAAGCATTTCATGATACAACCAATTGTCATTTTGAACTACCAAGATAAAAAAATTTGAACTTTAGAATATACACAGAAGACATTCACTTTTACTCCCAAAACTGTGATATCTTTAGCATGACATGAAATTACTTAATCAACATACAAGTGTGACATTTTGGGGGAGGTTTCGGAATTTCACCTCATTTATCACCATTTCTTAATTTCATTGGTCACCTGTTTCACTGGATGAAAAATTTATTTTTACAGTTGAAATGGAATGTTTTTCCAGTAGTCTTCCCGTTGTCCACATTATTAACACAATTATTACAAACAAACACATTTGTGATATGTTTAAACCTAGTAAACTGGCCTTAGAGAATTCTAATCACTTATGTTACCTAGTTATTTTTTTTCCAGCATTTCTGCAGCTGTTATTTTAAATAGCTCAAAAGAATTAAACATTTCACCTGTTTTATAGATCAGTTGATTCTCTTTAATTACTTCAGAACAATTTGCTAGAATCTTATCTTTCCAGTTTCTCCTTTACTAGTTATTTGATTTCTGTTCTTCAATCCCACGTGCTGTCAGGTGGGGCACTTCAGGCTTGTCTAGTCTACATGGAGTGACCCAAAAGAAAAGATCTTTTAAAGCAAGGCCTCAGGCAACCCTGCTGCCAGATCTCCACAGCAGATGTGCCACAAGCAGAGCTGGCTGCCAGCAGTCAGCCCATCATGTGTGCTGAGCCAAAAGCAGAGGTGCTGCTGGGTGGGTAGCAGGGACTGTGGCAGCCAAGAATCCCAGAGAAATCCCCACCCCTTGTTTTAGTTCATAAGCTG